>NW_027458995.1:0-34668 GCF_050624435.1 Tenrec ecaudatus
AGCCTGAAGGCTGGGGAGCCTGCCTTAGCCTAGGGGAGCCTAAAGCCTAGGGGTGCCCTGCCTGAAGGCTGGGGAGCCCTAGCCCTTAGACCTAAGATTCCCTAGCCTGAAGGCTGGGGGAGCCCTAGCCTTAGCCTAGGGGAGCCTAAAGCCTAGGGGTGCCCTAGCCTGAAGGCTGGGGGAGCCCTAGCCTTAGCCTAGGGGAGCCTAAAGCCTAGGGGTGCCCTAGCCTGAAGGCTGGGGAGCCCTAGCCTTAGCCTAGGGAGCCTAAAGCCTAGGGGTGCCCTAGCCTGAAGGCTGGGGGAGCCCTAGCCTTAGGCCTAGGGGAGCCTAAAGCCTAGGGGTGCCCTAGCCTGAAGGCTGGGGGAGCCCTAGCCTTAGCCTAGGAGAGCCTAAAGCCTAGGGGTGCCCTAGCCTGAAGGCTGGGGGAGCCCTAGCCTTAGCCTAGGGGAGCTAAAGCCTAGGGGTGCCCTAGCCTGAAGGCTGGGGGAGCCCTAGCCTTAGCCTAGGGGAGCTAAAGCCTAGGGGTGCCCTAGCCTGAAGGCTGGGGGAGCCCTAGCCTTAGCCTAGGGGAGCCTAAAGCCTAGGGTGCCCTAGCCTGAAGGCTGGGGGAGCCCTAGCCTTAGCCTAGGGGAGCTAAAGCCTAGGGTGCCCTAGCCTGAAGGCTGGGGGAGCCCTAGCCTTAGCCTAGGGGAGCCTAAAGCCTAGGGGTGCCCTAGCCTGAAGGCTGGGGGAGCCCTAGCCTTAGCCTAGGGGAGCCTAAAGCCTAGGGGTGCCCTAGCCTGAAGGCTGGGGGAGCCCTAGCCTTAGCCTAGGAGAGCCTAAAGCCTAGGGGTGCCCTAGCCTGAAGGCTGGGGGAGCCCTAGCCTTAGCCTAGGGGAGCCTAAAGCCTAGGGGTGCCCTAGCCTGAAGGCTGGGGGAGCCCTAGCCCTTAGCCTAGGGGAGCCTAAAGCCTAGGGGTGCCCTAGCCTGAAGGCTGGGGGAGCCCTAGCCTTAGCCTAGGGGAGCCTAAAGCCTAGGGGTGCCCTAGCCTGAAGGCTGGGGGAGCCTAGCCTTAGCCTAGGGGAGCCTAAAGCCTAGGGGTGCCCTAGCCTGAAGGCTGGGGGAGCCCTAGCCTTAGCCTAGGGGAGCCTAAAGCCTAGGGGTGCCCTAGCCTGAAGGCTGGGGGAGCCCTAGCCTTAGCCTAGGGGAGCCTAAAGCCTAGGGGTGCCCTAGCCTGAAGGCTGGGGGAGCCCTAGCCTTAGCCTAGGGGAGCCTAAAGCCTAGGGGTGCCCTAGCCTGAAGGCTGGGGGAGCCCTAGCCTTAGCCTAGGGGAGCCTAAAGCCTAGGGGTGCCCTAGCCTGAAGGCTGGGGGAGCCCTAGCCTTAGCCTAGGGGAGCCTAAAGCCTAGGGGTGCCCTAGCCTGAAGGCTGGGGGAGCCCTAGCCTTAGCCTAGGGGAGCCTAAAGCCTAGGGGTGCCCTAGCCTGAAGGCTGGGGGAGCCCTAGCCTTAGCCTAGGGGAGCCTAAAGCCTAGGGGTGCCCTAGCCTGAAGGCTGGGGGAGCCCTAGCCTTAGCCTAGGGGAGCCTAAAGCCTAGGGGTGCCCTAGCCTGAAGGCTGGGGGAGCCCTAGCCTTAGCCTAGGGGAGCCTAAAGCCTAGGGGTGCCCTAGCCTGAAGGCTGGGGGAGCCCTAGCCTTAGCCTAGGGGAGCCTAAAGCCTAGGGGTGCCCTAGCCTGAAGGCTGGGGGAGCCCTAGCCTTAGCCTAGGGGAGCCTAAAGCCTAGGGGTGCCCTAGCCTGAAGGCTGGGGGAGCCCTAGCCTTAGCCTAGGGGAGCCTAAAGCCTAGGGGTGCCCTAGCCTGAAGGCTGGGGGAGCCCTAGCCTTAGCCTAGGGGAGCCTAAAGCCTAGGGGTGCCCTAGCCTGAAGGCTGGGGGAGCCCTAGCCTTAGCCTAGGGGAGCCTAAAGCCTAGGGGTGCCCTAGCCTGAAGGCTGGGGGAGCCCTAGCCTTAGCCTAGGGGAGCCTAAAGCCTAGGGGTGCCCTAGCCTGAAGGCTGGGGGAGCCCTAGCCTTAGCCTAGGGGAGCCTAAAGCCTAGGGGTGCCCTAGCCTGAAGGCTGGGGGAGCCCTAGCCTTAGCCTAGGGGAGCCTAAAGCCTAGGGGTGCCCTAGCCTGAAGGCTGGGGGAGCCCTAGCCTTAGCCTAGGGGAGCCTAAAGCCTAGGGGTGCCCTAGCCTGAAGGCTGGGGGAGCCCTAGCCTTAGCCTAGGGGAGCCTAAAGCCTAGGGGTGCCCTAGCCTGAAGGCTGGGGGAGCCCTAGCCTTAGCCTAGGGGAGCCTAAAGCCTAGGGGTGCCCTAGCCTGAAGGCTGGGGGAGCCCTAGCCTTAGCCTAGGGGAGCCTAAAGCCTAGGGGTGCCCTAGCCTGAAGGCTGGGGGAGCCCTAGCCTTAGCCTAGGGGAGCCTAAAGCCTAGGGGTGCCCTAGCCTGAAGGCTGGGGGAGCCCTAGCCTTAGCCTAGGGGAGCCTAAAGCCTAGGGGTGCCCTAGCCTGAAGGCTGGGGGAGCCCTAGCCTTAGCCTAGGGGAGCCTAAAGCCTAGGGGTGCCCTAGCCTGAAGGCTGGGGGAGCCCTAGCCTTAGCCTAGGGGAGCCTAAAGCCTAGGGGTGCCCTAGCCTGAAGGCTGGGGGAGCCCTAGCCTTAGCCTAGGGGAGCCTAAAGCCTAGGGGTGCCCTAGCCTGAAGGCTGGGGGAGCCCTAGCCTTAGCCTAGGGGAGCCTAAAGCCTAGGGGTGCCCTAGCCTGAAGGCTGGGGGAGCCCTAGCCTTAGCCTAGGGGAGCCTAAAGCCTAGGGGTGCCCTAGCCTGAAGGCTGGGGGAGCCCTAGCCTTAGCCTAGGGGAGCCTAAAGCCTAGGGGTGCCCTAGCCTGAAGGCTGGGGGAGCCCTAGCCTTAGCCTAGGGGAGCCTAAAGCCTAGGGGTGCCCTAGCCTGAAGGCTGGGGGAGCCCTAGCCTTAGCCTAGGGGAGCCTAAAGCCTAGGGGTGCCCTAGCCTGAAGGCTGGGGGAGCCCTAGCCTTAGCCTAGGGGAGCCTAAAGCCTAGGGGTGCCCTAGCCTGAAGGCTGGGGGAGCCCTAGCCTTAGCCTAGGGGAGCCTAAAGCCTAGGGGTGCCCTAGCCTGAAGGCTGGGGGAGCCCTAGCCTTAGCCTAGGGGAGCCTAAAGCCTAGGGGTGCCCTAGCCTGAAGGCTGGGGGAGCCCTAGCCTTAGCCTAGGGGAGCCTAAAGCCTAGGGGTGCCCTAGCCTGAAGGCTGGGGGAGCCCTAGCCTTAGCCTAGGGGAGCCTAAAGCCTAGGGGTGCCCTAGCCTGAAGGCTGGGGGAGCCCTAGCCTTAGCCTAGGGGAGCCTAAAGCCTAGGGGTGCCCTAGCCTGAAGGCTGGGGGAGCCCTAGCCTTAGCCTAGGGGAGCCTAAAGCCTAGGGGTGCCCTAGCCTGAAGGCTGGGGGAGCCCTAGCCTTAGCCTAGGGGAGCCTAAAGCCTAGGGGTGCCCTAGCCTGAAGGCTGGGGGAGCCCTAGCCTTAGCCTAGGGGAGCCTAAAGCCTAGGGGTGCCCTAGCCTGAAGGCTGGGGGAGCCCTAGCCTTAGCCTAGGGGAGCCTAAAGCCTAGGGGTGCCCTAGCCTGAAGGCTGGGGGAGCCCTAGCCTTAGCCTAGGGGAGCCTAAAGCCTAGGGGTGCCCTAGCCTGAAGGCTGGGGGAGCCCTAGCCTTAGCCTAGGGGAGCCTAAAGCCTAGGGGTGCCCTAGCCTGAAGGCTGGGGGAGCCCTAGCCTTAGCCTAGGGGAGCCTAAAGCCTAGGGGTGCCCTAGCCTGAAGGCTGGGGGAGCCCTAGCCTTAGCCTAGGGGAGCCTAAAGCCTAGGGGTGCCCTAGCCTGAAGGCTGGGGGAGCCCTAGCCTTAGCCTAGGGGAGCCTAAAGCCTAGGGTGCCCTAGCCTGAAGGCTGGGGGAGCCCTAGCCTTAGCCTAGGGGAGCCTAAAGCCTAGGGGTGCCCTAGCCTGAAGGCTGGGGGAGCCCTAGCCTTAGCCTAGGGGAGCCTAAAGCCTAGGGTGCCCTAGCCTGAAGGCTGGGGGAGCCCTAGCCTTAGCCTAGGGGAGCCTAAAGCCTAGGGGTGCCCTAGCCTGAAGGCTGGGGGAGCCCTAGCCTTAGCCTAGGGGAGCCTAAAGCCTAGGGGTGCCCTAGCCTGAAGGCTGGGGGGAGCCCTAGCCTTAGCCTAGGGGAGCCTAAAGCCTAGGGGTGCCCTAGCCTGAAGGCTGGGGAGCCCTAGCCTTAGCCTAGGGGAGCCTAAAGCCTAGGGGTGCCCTAGCCTGAAGGCTGGGGGAGCCCTAGCCTTAGCCTAGGGAGCCCTAAAGCCTAGGGGTGCCCTAGCCTGAAGGCTGGGGGAGCCCTAGCCTTAGCCTAGGGGAGCCTAAAGCCTAGGGGTGCCCTAGCCTGAAGGCTGGGGGAGCCCTAGCCTTAGCCTAGGGGAAGCCTAAAGCCTAGGGGTGCCCTAGCCTGAAGGCTGGGGGGAGCCCTAGCCTTAGCCTAGGGGAGCCTAAAGCCTAGGGGTGCCCTAGCCTGAAGGCTGGGGGAGCCCTAGCCTTAGCCTAGGGGAGCCTAAAGCCTAGGGGTGCCCTAGCCTGAAGGCTGGGGGAGCCCTAGCCTTAGCCTAGGGGAGCCCTAAAGCCTAGGGGTGCCCTAGCCTGAAGGCTGGGGGAGCCCTAGCCTTAGCCTAGGGGAGCCCTAGCCTGAAGCCTAGGGGTGCCCTAGCCTGAAGGCTGGGGGAGCCCTAGCCTTAGCCTAGGGGAGCCCTAGCCTGAAGCCTAGGGGTGCCCTAGCCTGAAGGCTGGGGGAGCCCTAGCCTTAGCCTAGGGGAGCCCTAGCCTGAAGCCTAGGGGTGCCCTAGCCTGAAGGCTGGGGGAGCCTAGCCTTAGCCTAGGGGAGCCCTAGCCTGAAGCCTAGGGGTGCCCTAGCCTGAAGGCTGGGGGAGCCCTAGCCTTAGCCTAGGGGAGCCCTAGCCTGAAGCCTAGGGGTGCCCTAGCCTGAAGGCTGGGGGAGCCCTAGCCTTAGCCTAGGGGAGCCCTAGCCTGAAGCCTAGGGGTGCCCTAGCCTGAAGGCTGGGGGAGCCCTAGCCTTAGCCTAGGGGAGCCCTAGCCTGAAGCCTAGGGGTGCCCTAGCCTGAAGGCTGGGGGAGCCCTAGCCTTAGCCTAGGGGAGCCCTAGCCTGAAGCCTAGGGGTGCCCTAGCCTGAAGGCTGGGGGAGCCCTAGCCTTAGCCTAGGGGAGCCCTAGCCTGAAGCCTAGGGGTGCCCTAGCCTGAAGGCTGGGGGAGCCCTAGCCTTAGCCTAGGGGAGCCCTAGCCTGAAGCCTAGGGGTGCCCTAGCCTGAAGGCTGGGGAGCCCTAGCCTTAGCCTAGGGGAGCCCTAGCCTGAAGCCTAGGGGTGCCCTAGCCTGAAGGCTGGGGGAGCCCTAGCCTTAGCCTAGGGGAGCCCTAGCCTGAAGCCTAGGGGTGCCCTAGCCTGAAGGCCTAGGGGAGCCCTAGCCTTAGCCTAGGGGAGCCCTAGCCTGAAGCCTAGGGGTGCCCTAGCCTGAAGGCTAGGGGGAGCCCTAGCCTTAGCCTAGGGGAGCCCTAGCCTGAAGCCTAGGGGTGCCCTAGCCTGAAGGCTAGGGGGAGCCCTAGCCTTAGCCTAGGGGAGCCCTAGCCTGAAGCCTAGGGGTGCCCTAGCCTGAAGGCTAGGGGAGCCCTAGCCTTAGCCTAGGGGAGCCCTAGCCTGAAGCCTAGGGGTGCCCTAGCCTGAAGGCTAGGGGAGCCCTAGCCTTAGCCTAGGGGAGCCCTAGCCTGAAGCCTAGGGGTGCCCTAGCCTGAAGGCTAGGGGGAGCCCTAGCCTTAGCCTAGGGGAGCCCTAGCCTGAAGCCTAGGGGTGCCCTAGCCTGAAGGCTAGGGGAGCCCTAGCCTTAGCCTAGGGGAGCCCTAGCCTGAAGCCTAGGGGTGCCCTAGCCTGAAGGCTAGGGGA
Organism: Tenrec ecaudatus; assembly: GCF_050624435.1. NCBI lineage: Eukaryota > Metazoa > Chordata > Mammalia > Afrosoricida > Tenrecidae > Tenrec > Tenrec ecaudatus. Next base: position 5,999 of record NW_027458995.1, read on the forward strand.
GCCCTAGCCTTAGCCTAGGGGAGCCCTAGCCTGAAGCCTAGGGGTGCCCTAGCCTGAAGGCTAGGGGAGCCCTAGCCTTAGCCTAGGGGAGCCCTAGCCTGAAGCCTAGGGGTGCCCTAGCCTGAAGGCTAGGGGAGCCCTAGCCTTAGCCTAGGGGAGCCCTAGCCTGAAGCCTAGGGGTGCCCTAGCCTGAAGGCTAGGGGAGCCCTAGCCTTAGCCTAGGGGAGCCCTAGCCTGAAGCCTAGGGGTGCCCTAGCCTGAAGGCTAGGGGAGCCCTAGCCTTAGCCTAGGGGAGCCCTAGCCTGAAGCCTAGGGGTGCCCTAGCCTGAAGGCTAGGGGAGCCCTAGCCTTAGCCTAGGGGAGCCCTAGCCTGAAGCCTAGGGGTGCCCTAGCCTGAAGGCTAGGGGAGCCCTAGCCTTAGCCTAGGGGAGCCCTAGCCTGAAGCCTAGGGGTGCCCTAGCCTGAAGGCTAGGGGAGCCCTAGCCTTAGCCTAGGGGAGCCCTAGCCTGAAGCCTAGGGGTGCCCTAGCCTGAAGGCTAGGGGAGCCCTAGCCTTAGCCTAGGGGAGCCCTAGCCTGAAGCCTAGGGGTGCCCTAGCCTGAAGGCTAGGGGAGCCCTAGCCTTAGCCTAGGGGAGCCCTAGCCTGAAGCCTAGGGGTGCCCTAGCCTGAAGGCTAGGGGAGCCCTAGCCTTAGCCTAGGGGAGCCCTAGCCTGAAGCCTAGGGGTGCCCTAGCCTGAAGGCTAGGGGAGCCCTAGCCTTAGCCTAGGGGAGCCCTAGCCTGAAGCCTAGGGGTGCCCTAGCCTGAAGGCTAGGGGAGCCCTAGCCTTAGCCTAGGGGAGCCCTAGCCTGAAGCCTAGGGGTGCCCTAGCCTGAAGGCTAGGGGAGCCCTAGCCTTAGCCTAGGGGAGCCCTAGCCTGAAGCCTAGGGGTGCCCTAGCCTGAAGGCTAGGGGAGCCCTAGCCTTAGCCTAGGGGAGCCCTAGCCTGAAGCCTAGGGGTGCCCTAGCCTGAAGGCTAGGGGAGCCCTAGCCTTAGCCTAGGGGAGCCCTAGCCTGAAGCCTAGGGGTGCCCTAGCCTGAAGGCTAGGGGAGCCCTAGCCTTAGCCTAGGGGAGCCCTAGCCTGAAGCCTAGGGGTGCCCTAGCCTGAAGGCTAGGGGAGCCCTAGCCTTAGCCTAGGGGAGCCCTAGCCTGAAGCCTAGGGGTGCCCTAGCCTGAAGGCTAGGGGAGCCCTAGCCTTAGCCTAGGGGAGCCCTAGCCTGAAGCCTAGGGGTGCCCTAGCCTGAAGGCTTGGGGAGCCCTAGCCTTAGCCTAGGGGAGCCCTAGCCTGAAGCCTAGGGGTGCCCTAGCCTGAAGGCTAGGGGAGCCCTAGCCTTAGCCTAGGGGAGCCCTAGCCTGAAGCCTAGGGGTGCCCTAGCCTGAAGGCTAGGGGAGCCCTAGCCTTAGCCTAGGGGAGCCCTAGCCTGAAGCCTAGGGGTGCCCTAGCCTGAAGGCTAGGGGAGCCCTAGCCTTAGCCTAGGGGAGCCCTAGCCTGAAGGCTAGGGGAGCCCTAGCCTTAGCTAGGGGAGCCCTAGCCTAAAGCCTAGGGGTGCCCTAGCCTGAAGGCTAGGGGAGCCCTAGCCTTAGCCTAGGGGAGCCCTAGCCTAAAGCCTAGGGGTGCCCTAGCCTGAAGGCTAGGGGAGCCCTAGCCTTAGCCTAGGGGAGCCCTAGCCTAAAGCCTAGGGGTGCCCTAGCCTGAAGGCTAGGGGAGCCCTAGCCTTAGCCTAGGGGAGCCCTAGCCTAAAGCCTAGGGGTGCCCTAGCCTGAAGGCTAGGGGAGCCCTAGCCTTAGCCTAGGGGAGCCCTAGCCTAAAGCCTAGGGGTGCCCTAGCCTGAAGGCTAGGGGAGCCCTAGCCTTAGCCTAGGGGAGCCCTAGCCTAAAGCCTAGGGGTGCCCTAGCCTGAAGGCTAGGGGAGCCCTAGCCTTAGCCTAGGGGAGCCCTAGCCTAAAGCCTAGGGGTGCCCTAGCCTGAAGGCTAGGGGAGCCCTAGCCTTAGCCTAGGGGAGCCCTAGCCTAAAGCCTAGGGGTGCCCTAGCCTGAAGGCTAGGGGAGCCCTAGCCTTAGCCTAGGGGAGCCCTAGCCTAAAGCCTAGGGGTGCCCTAGCCTGAAGGCTAGGGGAGCCCTAGCATAAAGCCTAGGGGTGCCCTAGCCTGAAGGCTAGGGGAGCCCTAGCCTTAGCCTAGGGGAGCCCTAGCCTAAAGCCTAGGGGTGCCCTAGCCTGAAGGCTAGGGGAGCCCTAGCCTTAGCCTAGGGGAGCCCTAGCCTAAAGCCTAGGGGTGCCCTAGCCTGAAGGCTAGGGAGCCCTAGCCTTAGCCTAGGGGAGCCCTAGCCTAAAGCCTAGGGGTGCCCTAGCCTGAAGGCTAGGGGAGCCCTAGCCTTAGCCTAGGGGAGCCCTAGCCTAAAGCCTAGGGGTGCCCTAGCCTGAAGGCTAGGGGAGCCCTAGCCTTAGCCTAGCGGAGCCCTAGCCTAAAGCCTAGGGGTGCCCTAGACTGAAGGCTAGGGGAGCCCTAGCCTTAGCCCTAGGGGAGCCTAGCCTAAAGCCTAGGGGTGCCCTAGCCTGAAGGCTAGGGGAGCCCTAGCCTTAGCCTAGGGGTGCCTAAAGCCTAGGGGTGCCCTAGCCTGAAGGCTAGGGGAGCCCTAGCCTTAGCCTAGGGGAGCCTAAAGCCTAGGGGTGCCCTAGCCTGAAGGCTAGGGGAGCCCTAGCCTTAGCCTAGGGGAGCCTAAAGCCTAGGGGTGCCCTAGCCTGAAGGCTAGGGGAGCCCTAGCCTTAGCCTAGGGGAGCCTAAAGCCTAGGGGTGCCCTAGCCTGAAGGCTAGGGGAGCCCTAGCCTTAGCCTAGGGGAGCCCTAGCCTAAAGCCTAGGGGTGCCCTAGCCTGAAGGCTAGGGGAGCCCTAGCCTTAGCCTAGGGGAGCCCTAGCCTAAAGCCTAGGGGTGCCCTAGCCTGAAGGCTAGGGGAGCCCTAGCCTTAGCCTAGGGGAGCCCTAGCCTAAAGCCTAGGGGTGCCCTAGCCTGAAGGCTAGGGGAGCCCTAGCCTTAGCCTAGGGGAGCCCTAGCCTAAAGCCTAGGGGTGCCCTAGCCTGAAGGCTAGGGGAGCCCTAGCCTTAGCCTAGGGGAGCCCTAGCCTAAAGCCTAGGGGTGCCCTAGCCTGAAGGCTAGGGGAGCCCTAGCCTTAGCCTAGGGGAGCCCTAGCCTAAAGCCTAGGGGTGCCCTAGCCTGAAGGCTAGGGGAGCCCTAGCCTTAGCCTAGGGGAGCCCTAGCCTAAAGCCTAGGGGTGCCCTAGCCTGAAGGCTAGGGGAGCCCTAGCCTTAGCCTAGGGGAGCCCTAGCCTAAAGCCTAGGGGTGCCCTAGCCTGAAGGCTAGGGGAGCCCTAGCCTTAGCCTAGGGGAGCCCTAGCCTAAAGCCTAGGGGTGCCCTAGCCTGAAGGCTAGGGGAGCCCTAGCCTTAGCCTAGGGGAGCCCTAGCCTAAAGCCTAGGGGTGCCCTAGCCTGAAGGCTAGGGGAGCCCTAGCCTTAGCCTAGGGGAGCCCTAGCCTAAAGCCTAGGGGTGCCCTAGCCTGAAGGCTAGGGGAGCCCTAGCATAAAGCCTAGGGGTGCCCTAGCCTGAAGGCTAGGGGAGCCCTAGCCTTAGCCTAGGGGAGCCCTAGCCTAAAGCCTAGGGGTGCCCTAGCCTGAAGGCTAGGGGAGCCCTAGCCTTAGCCTAGGGGAGCCCTAGCCTAAAGCCTAGGGGTGCCCTAGCCTGAAGGCTAGGGGAGCCCTAGCCTTAGCCTAGGGGAGCCCTAGCCTAAAGCCTAGGGGTGCCCTAGCCTGAAGGCTAGGGGAGCCCTAGCCTTAGCCTAGGGGAGCCCTAGCCTAAAGCCTAGGGGTGCCCTAGCCTGAAGGCTAGGGGAGCCCTAGCCTTAGCCTAGCGGAGCCCTAGCCTAAAGCCTAGGGGTGCCCTAGCCTGAAGGCTAGGGGAGCCCTAGCCTTAGCCTAGGGGAGCCCTAGCCTAAAGCCTAGGGGTGCCCTAGCCTGAAGGCTAGGGGAGCCCTAGCCTTAGCCTAGGGGTGCCTAAAGCCTAGGGGTGCCCTAGCCTGAAGGCTAGGGGAGCCCTAGCCTTAGCCTAGGGGAGCCTAAAGCCTAGGGGTGCCCTAGCCTGAAGGCTAGGGGAGCCCTAGCCTTAGCCTAGGGGAGCCTAAAGCCTAGGGGTGCCCTAGCCTGAAGGCTAGGGGAGCCCTAGCCTTAGCCTAGGGGAGCCTAAAGCCTAGGGGTGCCCTAGCCTGAAGGCTAGGGGAGCCCTAGCCTTAGCCTAGGGGAGCCCTAGCCTAAAGCCTAGGGGTGCCCTAGCCTGAAGGCTAGGGGAGCCCTAGCCTTAGCCTAGGGGAGCCCTAGCCTAAAGTCTAGGGGTGCCCTAGCCTGAAGGCTAGGGGAGCCCTAGCCTTAGCCTAGGGAGCCCTAGCCTAAAGCCTAGGGGTGCCCTAGCCTGAAGGCTAGGGGAGCCCTAGCCTTAGCCTAGGGGAGCCCTAGCCTAAAGCCTAGGGTTGCCTTAGCCTGAAGGCTAGGGGAGCCCTAGCCTTAGCCTACGGGAGCCTAAAGCCTAGGGGTGCCCTAGCCTGAAGGCTAGGGGAGCCCTAGCCTTAGCCTAGGGGAGCCCTAGCCTAAAGCCTAGGGGTGCCCTAGCCTGAAGGCTAGGGGAGCCCTAGCCTTAGCCTAGGGGAGCCTAAAGCCTAGGGGTGCCCTAGCCTGAAGGCTAGGGGAGCCCTAGCCTTAGCCTAGGGGAGCCCTAGCCTAAAGCCTAGGGGTGCCCTAGCCTGAAGGCTAGGGGAGCCCTAGCCTTAGCCTAGGGGAGCCTAAAGCCTAGGGGTGCCCTAGCCTGAAGGCTAGGGGAGCCCTAGCCTTAGCCTAGGGGAGCCCTAGCCTAAAGCCTAGGGGTGCCCTAGCCTGAAGGCTAGGGGAGCCCTAGCCTTAGCCTAGGGGAGCCTAAAGCCTAGGGGTGCCCTAGCCTGAAGGCTAGGGGAGCCCTAGCCTTAGCCTAGGGGAGCCCTAGCCTAAAGCCTAGGGGTGCCCTAGCCTGAAGGCTAGGGGAGCCCTAGCCTTAGCCTAGGGGAGCCTAAAGCCTAGGGGTGCCCTAGCCTGAAGGCTAGGGGAGCCCTAGCCTTAGCCTAGGGGAGCCTAAAGCCTAGGGGTGCCCTAGCCTGAAGGCTAGGGGAGCCCTAGCCTTAGCCTAGGGGAGCCTAAAGCCTAGGGTGCCCTAGCCTGAAGGCTAGGGGAGCCCTAGCCTTAGCCTAGGGGAGCCTAAAGCCTAGGGGTGCCCTAGCCTGAAGGCTAGGGGAGCCCTAGCCTTAGCCTAGGGGAGCCTAAAGCCTAGGGGTGCCCTAGCCTGAAGGCTAGGGGAGCCCTAGCCTTAGCCTAGGGGAGCCTAAAGCCTAGGGGTGCCCTAGCCTGAAGGCTAGGGGAGCCCTAGCCTTAGCCTAGGGGAGCCTAAAGCCTAGGGGTGCCCTAGCCTGAAGGCTAGGGGAGCCCTAGCCTTAGCCTAGGGGAGCCTAAAGCCCAGGGGTGCCCTAGCCTGAAGGCTAGGGGAGCCCTAGCCTTAGCCTAGGGGAGCCTAAAGCCCAGGGGTGCCCTAGCCTGAAGGCTAGGGGAGCCCTAGCCTTAGCCTAGGGGAGCCTAAAGCCTAGGGGTGCCCTAGCCTGAAGGCTAGGGGAGCCCTAGCCTTAGCCTAGGGGAGCCTAAAGCTAGGGGTGCCCTAGCCTGAAGGCTAGGGGAGCCCTAGCCTTAGCCTAGGGGAGCCTAAAGCCTAGGGTGCCCTAGCCTGAAGGCTAGGGGAGCCCTAGCCTTAGCCTAGGGGAGCCTAAAGCCTAGGGGTGCCCTAGCCTGAAGGCTAGGGGAGCCCTAGCCTTAGCCTAGGGGAGCCTAAAGCCTAGGGGTGCCCTAGCCTGAAGGCTAGGGGAGCCCTAGCCTTAGCCTAGGGGAGCCTAAAGCCTAGGGGTGCCCTAGCCTGAAGGCTAGGGGAGCCCTAGCCTTAGCCTAGGGGAGCCTAAAGCCTAGGGGTGCCCTAGCCTGAAGGCTAGGGGAGCCCTAGCCTTAGCCTAGGGGAGCCCTAGCCTAAAGCCTAGGGGTGCCCTAGCCTGAAGGCTAGGGGAGCCCTAGCCTTAGCCTAGGGAGCCCTAGCCTAAAGCCTAGGGGTGCCCTAGCCTGAAGGCTAGGGGAGCCCTAGCCTTAGCCTAGGGGAGCCCTAGCCTAAAGCCTAGGGGTGCCCTAGCCTGAAGGCTAGGGGAGCCCTAGCCTTAGCCTAGGGGAGCCTAAAGCCTAGGGGTGCCCTAGCCTGAAGGCTAGGGGAGCCCTAGCCTTAGCCTAGGGGAGCCTAAAGCCTAGGGGTGCCCTAGCCTGAAGGCTAGGGGAGCCCTAGCCTTAGCCTAGGGGAGCCTAAAGCCTAGGGGTGCCCTAGCCTGAAGGCTAGGGGAGCCCTAGCCTTAGCCTAGGGGAGCCTAAAGCCTAGGGGTGCCCTAGCCTGAAGGCTAGGGGAGCCCTAGCCTTAGCCTAGGGGAGCCTAAAGCCTAGGGGTGCCCTAGCCTGAAGGCTAGGGGAGCCCTAGCCTTAGCCCAGGGGAGCCCTAGCCTAAAGCCTAGGGGTGCCCTAGCCTGAAGGCTAGGGGAGCCCTAGCCTTAGCCCAGGGGAGCCCTAGCCTAAAGCCTAGGGGTGCCCTAGCCTGAAGGCTAGGGGAGCCCTAGCCTTAGCCTAGGGGAGCCCTAGCCTAAAGCCAGGGGTGCCCTAGCCTGAAGGCTAGGGGAGCCCTAGCCTTAGCCTAGGGGAGCCCTAGCCTAAAGCCTAGGGGTGCCCTAGCCTGAAGGCTAGGGGAGCCCTAGCATTAGCCTAGGGGAGCCCTAGCCTAAAGCCTAGGGGTGCCCTAGCCTGAAGGCTAGGGGAGCCCTAGCCTTAGCCTAGGGGAGCCCTAGCCTAAAGCCTAGGGGTGCCCTAGCCTGAAGGCTAGGGGAGCCCTAGCCTTAGCCTAGGGGAGCCCTAGCCTAAAGCCTAGGGGTGCCCTAGCCTGAAGGCTAGGGGAGCCCTAGCCTTAGCCTAGGGGAGCCCTAGCCTAAAGCCTAGGGGTGCCCTAGCCTGAAGGCTAGGGGAGCCCTAGCCTTAGCCTAGGGGAGCCCTAGCCTAAAGCCTAGGGGTGCCCTAGCCTGAAGGCTAGGGGAGCCCTAGCCTTAGCCTAGGGGAGCCCTAGCCTAAAGCCTAGGGGTGCCCTAGCCTGAAGGCTAGGGGAGCCCTAGCCTTAGCCTAGGGGAGCCCTAGCCTAAAGCCTAGGGGTGCCCTAGCCTGAAGGCTAGGGGAGCCCTAGCCTTAGCCTAGGGGAGCCCTAGCCTAAAGCCTAGGGGTGCCCTAGCCTGAAGGCTAGGGGAGCCCTAGCCTTAGCCTAGGGGAGCCCTAGCCTAAAGCCTAGGGGTGCCCTAGCCTGAAGGCTAGGGGAGCCCTAGCCTTAGCCTAGGGAGCCCTAGCCTAAAGCCTAGGGTGCCCTAGCCTGAAGGCTATGGGAGCCCTAGCCTTAGCCTAGGGGAGCCCTAGCCTAAAGCCTAGGGGTGCCCTAGCCTGAAGGCTAGGGGAGCCCTAGCCTTAGCCTAGGGGAGCCTAAAGCCTAGGGGTGCCCTAGCCTGGCCTGAAGGCTAGGGGAGCCCTAGCCTTAGCCTAGGGGAGCCCTAGCCTAAAGCCTAGGGGTGCCCTAGCCTGAAGGCTGGGGGAGCCCTAGCCTTAGCCTAGGGGAGCCTAAAGCCTAGGGGTGCCCTAGCCTGAAGGCTGGGGGAGCCCTAGCCTTAGCCTAGGGGAGCCTAAAGCCTAGGGGTGCCCTAGCCTGAAGGCTGGGGGAGCCCTAGCCTTAGCCTAGGGGAGCCTAAAGCCTAGGGGTGCCCTAGCCTGAAGGCTGGGGGAGCCCTAGCCTTAGCCTAGGGGAGCCTAAAGCCTAGGGGTGCCCTAGCCTGAAGGCTGGGGGAGCCCTAGCCTTAGCCTAGGGGAGCCTAAAGCCTAGGGGTGCCCTAGCCTGAAGGCTGGGGGAGCCCTAGCCTTAGCCTAGGGGAGCCTAAAGCCTAGGGGTGCCCTAGCCTGAAGGCTGGGGGAGCCCTAGCCTTAGCCTAGGGGAGCCTAAAGCCTAGGGGTGCCCTAGCCTGAAGGCTGGGGGAGCCCTAGCCTTAGCCTAGGGGAGCCTAAAGCCTAGGGGTGCCCTAGCCTGAAGGCTGGGGGAGCCCTAGCCTTAGCCTAGGGGAGCCTAAAGCCTAGGGGTGCCCTAGCCTGAAGGCTGGGGGAGCCCTAGCCTTAGCCTAGGGGAGCCTAAAGCCTAGGGGTGCCCTAGCCTGAAGGCTGGGGGAGCCCTAGCCTTAGCCTAGGGGAGCCTAAAGCCTAGGGGTGCCCTAGCCTGAAGGCTGGGGGAGCCCTAGCCTTAGCCTAGGGGAGCCTAAAGCCTAGGGGTGCCCTAGCCTGAAGGCTGGGGGAGCCCTAGCCTTAGCCTAGGGGAGCCTAAAGCCTAGGGGTGCCCTAGCCTGAAGGCTGGGGGAGCCCTAGCCTTAGCCTAGGGGAGCCTAAAGCCTAGGGGTGCCCTAGCCTGAAGGCTGGGGGAGCCCTAGCCTTAGCCTAGGGGAGCCTAAAGCCTAGGGGTGCCCTAGCCTGAAGGCTGGGGGAGCCCTAGCCTTAGCCTAGGGGAGCCTAAAGCCTAGGGGTGCCCTAGCCTGAAGGCTGGGGGAGCCCTAGCCTTAGCCTAGGGGAGCCTAAAGCCTAGGGGTGCCCTAGCCTGAAGGCTGGGGGAGCCCTAGCCTTAGCCTAGGGGAGCCTAAAGCCTAGGGGTGCCCTAGCCTGAAGGCTGGGGGAGCCCTAGCCTTAGCCTAGGGGAGCCTAAAGCCTAGGGGTGCCCTAGCCTGAAGGCTGGGGGAGCCCTAGCCTTAGCCTAGGGGAGCCTAAAGCCTAGGGGTGCCCTAGCCTGAAGGCTGGGGGAGCCCTAGCCTTAGCCTAGGGGAGCCTAAAGCCTAGGGGTGCCCTAGCCTGAAGGCTGGGGGAGCCCTAGCCTTAGCCTAGGGGAGCCTAAAGCCTAGGGGTGCCCTAGCCTGAAGGCTGGGGGAGCCCTAGCCTTAGCCTAGGGGAGCCTAAAGCCTAGGGGTGCCCTAGCCTGAAGGCTGGGGGAGCCCTAGCCTTAGCCTAGGGGAGCCTAAAGCCTAGGGGTGCCCTAGCCTGAAGGCTGGGGGAGCCCTAGCCTTAGCCTAGGGGAGCCTAAAGCCTAGGGGTGCCCTAGCCTGAAGGCTGGGGGAGCCCTAGCCTTAGCCTAGGGGAGCCTAAAGCCTAGGGGTGCCCTAGCCTGAAGGCTGGGGGAGCCCTAGCCTTAGCCTAGGGGAGCCTAAAGCCTAGGGGTGCCCTAGCCTGAAGGCTGGGGGAGCCCTAGCCTTAGCCTAGGGGAGCCTAAAGCCTAGGGGTGCCCTAGCCTGAAGGCTGGGGGAGCCCTAGCCTTAGCCTAGGGGAGCCTAAAGCCTAGGGGTGCCCTAGCCTGAAGGCTGGGGGAGCCCTAGCCTTAGCCTAGGGGAGCCTAAAGCCTAGGGGTGCCCTAGCCTGAAGGCTGGGGGAGCCCTAGCCTTAGCCTAGGGGAGCCTAAAGCCTAGGGCTAGCCTGAAGGCTGGGGGAGCCCTAGCCTTAGCCTAGGGGAGCCTAAAGCCTAGGGGTGCCCTAGCCTGAAGGCTGGGGGAGCCCTAGCCTTAGCCTAGGGGAGCCTAAAGCCTAGGGGTGCCCTAGCCTGAAGGCTGGGGGAGCCCTAGCCTTAGCCTAGGGGAGCCTAAAGCCTAGGGGTGCCCTAGCCTGAAGGCTGGGGGAGCCCTAGCCTTAGCCTAGGGGAGCCTAAAGCCTAGGGGTGCCCTAGCCTGAAGGCTGGGGGAGCCCTAGCCTTAGCCTAGGGGAGCCTAAAGCCTAGGGGTGCCCTAGCCTGAAGGCTGGGGGAGCCCTAGCCTTAGCCTAGGGGAGCCTAAAGCCTAGGGGTGCCCTAGCCTGAAGGCTAGGGGAGCCCTAGCCTTAGCCTAGCGGAGCCCTAGCCTAAAGCCTAGGGGTGCCCTAGCCTGAAGGCTAGGGGAGCCCTAGCCTTAGCCTAGGGGAGCCCTAGCCTAAAGCCTAGGGGTGCCCTAGCCTGAAGGCTAGGGGAGCCCTAGCCTTAGCCTAGGGGTGCCTAAAGCCTAGGGGTGCCCTAGCCTGAAGGCTAGGGGAGCCCTAGCCTTAGCCTAGGGGAGCCTAAAGCCTAGGGGTGCCCTAGCCTGAAGGCTAGGGGAGCCCTAGCCTTAGCCTAGGGGAGCCTAAAGCCTAGGGGTGCCCTAGCCTGAAGGCTAGGGGAGCCCTAGCCTTAGCCTAGGGGAGCCTAAAGCCTAGGGGTGCCCTAGCCTGAAGGCTAGGGGAGCCCTAGCCTTAGCCTAGGGGAGCCCTAGCCTAAAGCCTAGGGGTGCCCTAGCCTGAAGGCTAGGGGAGCCCTAGCCTTAGCCTAGGGGAGCCCTAGCCTAAAGTCTAGGGGTGCCCTAGCCTGAAGGCTAGGGGAGCCCTAGCCTTAGCCTAGGGGAGCCCTAGCCTAAAGCCTAGGGGTGCCCTAGCCTGAAGGCTAGGGGAGCCCTAGCCTTAGCCTAGGGGAGCCCTAGCCTAAAGCCTAGGGGTGCCTTAGCCTGAAGGCTAGGGGAGCCCTAGCCTTAGCCTACGGGAGCCTAAAGCCTAGGGGTGCCCTAGCCTGAAGGCTAGGGGAGCCCTAGCCTTAGCCTAGGGGAGCCCTAGCCTAAAGCCTAGGGGTGCCCTAGCCTGAAGGCTAGGGGAGCCCTAGCCTTAGCCTAGGGGAGCCTAAAGCCTAGGGGTGCCCTAGCCTGAAGGCTAGGGGAGCCCTAGCCTTAGCCTAGGGGAGCCCTAGCCTAAAGCCTAGGGGTGCCCTAGCCTGAAGGCTAGGGGAGCCCTAGCCTTAGCCTAGGGGAGCCTAAAGCCTAGGGGTGCCCTAGCCTGAAGGCTAGGGGAGCCCTAGCCTTAGCCTAGGGGAGCCCTAGCCTAAAGCCTAGGGGTGCCCTAGCCTGAAGGCTAGGGGAGCCCTAGCCTTAGCCTAGGGGAGCCTAAAGCCTAGGGGTGCCCTAGCCTGAAGGCTAGGGGAGCCCTAGCCTTAGCCTAGGGGAGCCCTAGCCTAAAGCCTAGGGGTGCCCTAGCCTGAAGGCTAGGGGAGCCCTAGCCTTAGCCTAGGGGAGCCTAAAGCCTAGGGGTGCCCTAGCCTGAAGGCTAGGGGAGCCCTAGCCTTAGCCTAGGGGAGCCTAAAGCCTAGGGGTGCCCTAGCCTGAAGGCTAGGGGAGCCCTAGCCTTAGCCTAGGGGAGCCTAAAGCCTAGGGGTGCCCTAGCCTGAAGGCTAGGGGAGCCCTAGCCTTAGCCTAGGGGAGCCTAAAGCCTAGGGGTGCCCTAGCCTGAAGGCTAGGGGAGCCCTAGCCTTAGCCTAGGGGAGCCTAAAGCCTAGGGGTGCCCTAGCCTGAAGGCTAGGGGAGCCCTAGCCTTAGCCTAGGGGAGCCTAAAGCCTAGGGGTGCCCTAGCCTGAAGGCTAGGGGAGCCCTAGCCTTAGCCTAGGGGAGCCTAAAGCCTAGGGGTGCCCTAGCCTGAAGGCTAGGGGAGCCCTAGCCTTAGCCTAGGGGAGCCTAAAGCCTAGGGGTGCCCTAGCCTGAAGGCTAGGGGAGCCCTAGCCTTAGCCTAGGGGAGCCTAAAGCCCAGGGGTGCCCTAGCCTGAAGGCTAGGGGAGCCCTAGCCTTAGCCTAGGGGAGCCTAAAGCCCAGGGGTGCCCTAGCCTGAAGGCTAGGGGAGCCCTAGCCTTAGCCTAGGGGAGCCTAAAGCCTAGGGGTGCCCTAGCCTGAAGGCTAGGGGAGCCCTAGCCTTAGCCTAGGGGAGCCTAAAGCCTAGGGGTGCCCTAGCCTGAAGGCTAGGGGAGCCCTAGCCTTAGCCTAGGGGAGCCTAAAGCCTAGGGGTGCCCTAGCCTGAAGGCTAGGGGAGCCCTAGCCTTAGCCTAGGGGAGCCTAAAGCCTAGGGGTGCCCTAGCCTGAAGGCTAGGGGAGCCCTAGCCTTAGCCTAGGGGAGCCTAAAGCCTAGGGGTGCCCTAGCCTGAAGGCTAGGGGAGCCCTAGCCTTAGCCTAGGGGAGCCTAAAGCCTAGGGGTGCCCTAGCCTGAAGGCTAGGGGAGCCCTAGCCTTAGCCTAGGGGAGCCTAAAGCCTAGGGGTGCCCTAGCCTGAAGGCTAGGGGAGCCCTAGCCTTAGCCTAGGGGAGCCCTAGCCTAAAGCCTAGGGGTGCCCTAGCCTGAAGGCTAGGGGAGCCCTAGCCTTAGCCTAGGGGAGCCCTAGCCTAAAGCCTAGGGGTGCCCTAGCCTGAAGGCTAGGGGAGCCCTAGCCTTAGCCTAGGGGAGCCTAAAGCCTAGGGGTGCCCTAGCCTGAAGGCTAGGGGAGCCCTAGCCTTAGCCTAGGGGAGCCTAAAGCCTAGGGGTGCCCTAGCCTGAAGGCTAGGGGAGCCCTAGCCTTAGCCTAGGGGAGCCTAAAGCCTAGGGGTGCCCTAGCCTGAAGGCTAGGGGAGCCCTAGCCTTAGCCTAGGGGAGCCTAAAGCCTAGGGGTGCCCTAGCCTGAAGGCTAGGGGAGCCCTAGCCTTAGCCTAGGGGAGCCAGCCTAAAGCCTAGGGGTGCCCTAGCCTGAAGGCTAGGGGAGCCCTAGCCTTAGCCCAGGGGAGCCCTAGCCTAAAGCCTAGGGGTGCCCTAGCCTGAAGGCTAGGGGAGCCCTAGCCTTAGCCTAGGGGAGCCCTAGCCTAAAGCCTAGGGGTGCCCTAGCCTGAAGGCTAGGGGAGCCCTAGCCTTAGCCTAGGGGAGCCCTAGCCTAAAGCCTAGGGGTGCCCTAGCCTGAAGGCTAGGGGAGCCCTAGCCTTAGCCTAGGGGAGCCCTAGCCTAAAGCCTAGGGGTGCCCTAGCCTGAAGGCTAGGGGAGCCCTAGCCTTAGCCTAGGGGAGCCCTAGCCTAAAGCCTAGGGGTGCCCTAGCCTGAAGGCTAGGGGAGCCCTAGCCTTAGCCTAGGGGAGCCCTAGCCTAAAGCCTAGGGGTGCCCTAGCCTGAAGGCTAGGGGAGCCCTAGCCTTAGCCTAGGGGAGCCCTAGCCTAAAGCCTAGGGGTGCCCTAGCCTGAAGGCTAGGGGAGCCCTAGCCTTAGCCTAGGGGAGCCCTAGCCTAAAGCCTAGGGGTGCCCTAGCCTGAAGGCTAGGGGAGCCCTAGCCTTAGCCTAGGGGAGCCCTAGCCTAAAGCCTAGGGGTGCCCTAGCCTGAAGGCTAGGGGAGCCCTAGCCTTAGCCTAGGGGAGCCCTAGCCTAAAGCCTAGGGGTGCCCTAGCCTGAAGGCTAGGGGAGCCCTAGCCTTAGCCTAGGGGAGCCCTAGCCTAAAGCCTAGGGGTGCCCTAGCCTGAAGGCTAGGGGAGCCCTAGCCTTAGCCTAGGGGAGCCCTAGCCTAAAGCCTAGGGGTGCCCTAGCCTGAAGGCTAGGGGAGCCCTAGCCTTAGCCTAGGGGAGCCCTAGCCTAAAGCCTAGGGGTGCCCTAGCCTGAAGGCTAGGGGAGCCCTAGCCTTAGCCTAGGGGAGCCCTAGCCTAAAGCCTAGGGGTGCCCTAGCCTGAAGGCTAGGGGAGCCCTAGCCTTAGCCTAGGGGAGCCCTAGCCTAAAGCCTAGGGGTGCCCTAGCCTGAAGGCTAGGGGAGCCCTAGCCTTAGCCTAGGGGAGCCCTAGCCTAAAGCCTAGGGGTGCCCTAGCCTGAAGGCTAGGGGAGCCCTAGCCTTAGCCTAGGGGAGCCCTAGCCTAAAGCCTAGGGGTGCCCTAGCCTGAAGGCTAGGGGAGCCCTAGCCTTAGCCTAGGGGAGCCCTAGCCTAAAGCCTAGGGGTGCCCTAGCCTGAAGGCTAGGGGAGCCCTAGCCTTAGCCTAGGGGAGCCTAAAGCCTAGGGGTGCCCTAGCCTGAAGGCTAGGGGAGCCCTAGCCTTAGCCTAGGGGAGCCTAAAGCCTAGGGGTGCCCTAGCCTGAAGGCTGGGGGAGCCCTAGCCTTAGCCTAGGGGAGCCTAAAGCCTAGGGGTGCCCTAGCCTGAAGGCTGGGGGAGCCCTAGCCTTAGCCTAGGGGAGCCTAAAGCCTAGGGGTGCCCTAGCCTGAAGGCTGGGGGAGCCCTAGCCTTAGCCTAGGGGAGCCTAAAGCCTAGGGGTGCCCTAGCCTGAAGGCTGGGGGAGCCCTAGCCTTAGCCTAGGGGAGCCTAAAGCCTAGGGGTGCCCTAGCCTGAAGGCTGGGGGAGCCCTAGCCTTAGCCTAGGGGAGCCTAAAGCCTAGGGGTGCCCTAGCCTGAAGGCTGGGGGAGCCCTAGCCTTAGCCTAGGGGAGCCTAAAGCCTAGGGGTGCCCTAGCCTGAAGGCTGGGGGAGCCCTAGCCTTAGCCTAGGGGAGCCTAAAGCCTAGGGGTGCCCTAGCCTGAAGGCTGGGGGAGCCCTAGCCTTAGCCTAGGGGAGCCTAAAGCCTAGGGGTGCCCTAGCCTGAAGGCTGGGGGAGCCCTAGCCTTAGCCTAGGGGAGCCTAAAGCCTAGGGGTGCCCTAGCCTGAAGGCTGGGGGAGCCCTAGCCTTAGCCTAGGGGAGCCTAAAGCCTAGGGGTGCCCTAGCCTGAAGGCTGGGGGAGCCCTAGCCTTAGCCTAGGGGAGCCTAAAGCCTAGGGGTGCCCTAGCCTGAAGGCTGGGGGAGCCCTAGCCTTAGCCTAGGGGAGCCTAAAGCCTAGGGGTGCCCTAGCCTGAAGGCTGGGGGAGCCCTAGCCTTAGCCTAGGGGAGCCTAAAGCCTAGGGGTGCCCTAGCCTGAAGGCTGGGGGAGCCCTAGCCTTAGCCTAGGGGAGCCTAAAGCCTAGGGGTGCCCTAGCCTGAAGGCTGGGGGAGCCCTAGCCTTAGCCTAGGGGAGCCTAAAGCCTAGGGGTGCCCTAGCCTGAAGGCTGGGGGAGCCCTAGCCTTAGCCTAGGGGAGCCTAAAGCCTAGGGGTGCCCTAGCCTGAAGGCTGGGGGAGCCCTAGCCTTAGCCTAGGGGAGCCTAAAGCCTAGGGGTGCCCTAGCCTGAAGGCTGGGGGAGCCCTAGCCTTAGCCTAGGGGAGCCTAAAGCCTAGGGGTGCCCTAGCCTGAAGGCTGGGGGAGCCCTAGCCTTAGCCTAGGGGAGCCTAAAGCCTAGGGGTGCCCTAGCCTGAAGGCTGGGGGAGCCCTAGCCTTAGCCTAGGGGAGCCTAAAGCCTAGGGGTGCCCTAGCCTGAAGGCTGGGGGAGCCCTAGCCTTAGCCTAGGGGAGCCTAAAGCCTAGGGGTGCCCTAGCCTGAAGGCTGGGGGAGCCCTAGCCTTAGCCTAGGGGAGCCTAAAGCCTAGGGGTGCCCTAGCCTGAAGGCTGGGGGAGCCCTAGCCTTAGCCTAGGGGAGCCTAAAGCCTAGGGGTGCCCTAGCCTGAAGGCTGGGGGAGCCCTAGCCTTAGCCTAGGGGAGCCTAAAGCCTAGGGGTGCCCTAGCCTGAAGGCTGGGGGAGCCCTAGCCTTAGCCTAGGGGAGCCTAAAGCCTAGGGGTGCCCTAGCCTGAAGGCTGGGGGAGCCCTAGCCTTAGCCTAGGGGAGCCTAAAGCCTAGGGGTGCCCTAGCCTGAAGGCTGGGGGAGCCCTAGCCTTAGCCTAGGGGAGCCTAAAGCCTAGGGGTGCCCTAGCCTGAAGGCTGGGGGAGCCCTAGCCTTAGCCTAGGGGAGCCTAAAGCCTAGGGGTGCCCTAGCCTGAAGGCTGGGGGAGCCCTAGCCTTAGCCTAGGGGAGCCTAAAGCCTAGGGGTGCCCTAGCCTGAAGGCTGGGGGAGCCCTAGCCTTAGCCTAGGGGAGCCTAAAGCCTAGGGGTGCCCTAGCCTGAAGGCTGGGGGAGCCCTAGCCTTAGCCTAGGGGAGCCTAAAGCCTAGGGGTGCCCTAGCCTGAAGGCTGGGGGAGCCCTAGCCTTAGCCTAGGGGAGCCTAAAGCCTAGGGGTGCCCTAGCCTGAAGGCTGGGGGAGCCCTAGCCTTAGCCTAGGGGAGCCTAAAGCCTAGGGGTGCCCTAGCCTGAAGGCTGGGGGAGCCCTAGCCTTAGCCTAGGGGAGCCTAAAGCCTAGGGGTGCCCTAGCCTGAAGGCTGGGGGAGCCCTAGCCTTAGCCTAGGGGAGCCTAAAGCCTAGGGGTGCCCTAGCCTGAAGGCTGGGGGAGCCCTAGCCTTAGCCTAGGGGAGCCTAAAGCCTAGGGGTGCCCTAGCCTGAAGGCTGGGGGAGCCCTAGCCTTAGCCTAGGGGAGCCTAAAGCCTAGGGGTGCCCTAGCCTGAAGGCTGGGGGAGCCCTAGCCTTAGCCTAGGGGAGCCTAAAGCCTAGGGGTGCCCTAGCCTGAAGGCTGGGGGAGCCCTAGCCTTAGCCTAGGGGAGCCTAAAGCCTAGGGGTGCCCTAGCCTGAAGGCTGGGGGAGCCCTAGCCTTAGCCTAGGGGAGCCTAAAGCCTAGGGGTGCCCTAGCCTGAAGGCTGGGGGAGCCCTAGCCTTAGCCTAGGGGAGCCTAAAGCCTAGGGGTGCCCTAGCCTGAAGGCTGGGGGAGCCCTAGCCTTAGCCTAGGGGAGCCTAAAGCCTAGGGGTGCCCTAGCCTGAAGGCTGGGGGAGCCCTAGCCTTAGCCTAGGGGAGCCTAAAGCCTAGGGGTGCCCTAGCCTGAAGGCTGGGGGAGCCCTAGCCTTAGCCTAGGGGAGCCTAAAGCCTAGGGGTGCCCTAGCCTGAAGGCTGGGGGAGCCCTAGCCTTAGCCTAGGGGAGCCTAAAGCCTAGGGGTGCCCTAGCCTGAAGGCTGGGGGAGCCCTAGCCTTAGCCTAGGGGAGCCTAAAGCCTAGGGGTGCCCTAGCCTGAAGGCTGGGGGAGCCCTAGCCTTAGCCTAGGGGAGCCTAAAGCCTAGGGGTGCCCTAGCCTGAAGGCTGGGGGAGCCCTAGCCTTAGCCTAGGGGAGCCTAAAGCCTAGGGGTGCCCTAGCCTGAAGGCTGGGGGAGCCCTAGCCTTAGCCTAGGGGAGCCTAAAGCCTAGGGGTGCCCTAGCCTGAAGGCTGGGGGAGCCCTAGCCTTAGCCTAGGGGAGCCTAAAGCCTAGGGGTGCCCTAGCCTGAAGGCTGGGGGAGCCCTAGCCTTAGCCTAGGGGAGCCTAAAGCCTAGGGGTGCCCTAGCCTGAAGGCTGGGGGAGCCCTAGCCTTAGCCTAGGGGAGCCTAAAGCCTAGGGGTGCCCTAGCCTGAAGGCTGGGGGAGCCCTAGCCTTAGCCTAGGGGAGCCTAAAGCCTAGGGGTGCCCTAGCCTGAAGGCTGGGGGAGCCCTAGCCTTAGCCTAGGGGAGCCTAAAGCCTAGGGGTGCCCTAGCCTGAAGGCTGGGGGAGCCCTAGCCTTAGCCTAGGGGAGCCTAAAGCCTAGGGGTGCCCTAGCCTGAAGGCTGGGGGAGCCCTAGCCTTAGCCTAGGGGAGCCTAAAGCCTAGGGGTGCCCTAGCCTGAAGGCTGGGGGAGCCCGAGCCTTAGCCTAGGGGAGCCTAAAGCCTAGGGGTGCCCTAGCCTGAAGGCTGGGGGAGCCCGAGCCTTAGCCTAGGGGAGCCTAAAGCCTAGGGGTGCCCTAGCCTGAAGGCTGGGGGAGCCCGAGCCTTAGCCTAGGGGAGCCTAAAGCCTAGGGGTGCCCTAGCCTGAAGGCTGGGGGAGCCCGAGCCTTAGCCTAGGGGAGCCTAAAGCCTAGGGGTGCCCTAGCCTGAAGGCTGGGGGAGCCCGAGCCTTAGCCTAGGGGAGCCTAAAGCCTAGGGGTGCCCTAGCCTGAAGGCTGGGGGAGCCCGAGCCTTAGCCTAGGGGAGCCTAAAGCCTAGGGGTGCCCTAGCCTGAAGGCTGGGGGAGCCCGAGCCTTAGCCTAGGGGAGCCTAAAGCCTAGGGGTGCCCTAGCCTGAAGGCTGGGGGAGCCCGAGCCTTAGCCTAGGGGAGCCTAAAGCCTAGGGGTGCCCTAGCCTGAAGGCTGGGGGAGCCCGAGCCTTAGCCTAGGGGAGCCTAAAGCCTAGGGGTGCCCTAGCCTGAAGGCTGGGGGAGCCCGAGCCTTAGCCTAGGGGAGCCTAAAGCCTAGGGGTGCCCTAGCCTGAAGGCTGGGGGAGCCCGAGCCTTAGCCTAGGGGAGCCTAAAGCCTAGGGGTGCCCTAGCCTGAAGGCTGGGGGAGCCCGAGCCTTAGCCTAGGGGAGCCTAAAGCCTAGGGGTGCCCTAGCCTGAAGGCTGGGGGAGCCCGAGCCTTAGCCTAGGGGAGCCTAAAGCCTAGGGGTGCCCTAGCCTGAAGGCTGGGGGAGCCCGAGCCTTAGCCTAGGGGAGCCTAAAGCCTAGGGGTGCCCTAGCCTGAAGGCTGGGGGAGCCCGAGCCTTAGCCTAGGGGAGCCTAAAGCCTAGGGGTGCCCTAGCCTGAAGGCTGGGGGAGCCCGAGCCTTAGCCTAGGGGAGCCTAAAGCCTAGGGGTGCCCTAGCCTGAAGGCTGGGGGAGCCCTAGCCTTAGCCTAGGGGAGCCTAAAGCCTAGGGGTGCCCTAGCCTGAAGGCTGGGGGAGCCCTAGCCTTAGCCTAGGGGAGCCTAAAGCCTAGGGGTGCCCTAGCCTGAAGGCTGGGGGAGCCCTAGCCTTAGCCTAGGGGAGCCTAAAGCCTAGGGGTGCCCTAGCCTGAAGGCTGGGGGAGCCCTAGCCTTAGCCTAGGGGAGCCTAAAGCCTAGGGGTGCCCTAGCCTGAAGGCTGGGGGAGCCCTAGCCTTAGCCTAGGGGAGCCTAAAGCCTAGGGGTGCCCTAGCCTGAAGGCTGGGGGAGCCCTAGCCTTAGCCTAGGGGAGCCTAAAGCCTAGGGGTGCCCTAGCCTGAAGGCTGGGGGAGCCCTAGCCTTAGCCTAGGGGAGCCTAAAGCCTAGGGGTGCCCTAGCCTGAAGGCTGGGGGAGCCCTAGCCTTAGCCTAGGGGAGCCTAAAGCCTAGGGGTGCCCTAGCCTGAAGGCTGGGGGAGCCCTAGCCTTAGCCTAGGGGAGCCTAAAGCCTAGGGGTGCCCTAGCCTGAAGGCTGGGGGAGCCCTAGCCTTAGCCTAGGGGAGCCTAAAGCCTAGGGGTGCCCTAGCCTGAAGGCTGGGGGAGCCCTAGCCTTAGCCTAGGGGAGCCTAAAGCCTAGGGGTGCCCTAGCCTGAAGGCTGGGGGAGCCCTAGCCTTAGCCTAGGGGAGCCTAAAGCCTAGGGGTGCCCTAGCCTGAAGGCTGGGGGAGCCCTAGCCTTAGCCTAGGGGAGCCTAAAGCCTAGGGGTGCCCTAGCCTGAAGGCTGGGGGAGCCCTAGCCTTAGCCTAGGGGAGCCTAAAGCCTAGGGGTGCCCTAGCCTGAAGGCTGGGGGAGCCCTAGCCTTAGCCTAGGGGAGCCTAAAGCCTAGGGGTGCCCTAGCCTGAAGGCTGGGGGAGCCCTAGCCTTAGCCTAGGGGAGCCTAAAGCCTAGGGGTGCCCTAGCCTGAAGGCTGGGGGAGCCCTAGCCTTAGCCTAGGGGAGCCTAAAGCCTAGGGGTGCCCTAGCCTGAAGGCTGGGGGAGCCCTAGCCTTAGCCTAGGGGAGCCTAAAGCCTAGGGGTGCCCTAGCCTGAAGGCTGGGGGAGCCCTAGCCTTAGCCTAGGGGAGCCTAAAGCCTAGGGGTGCCCTAGCCTGAAGGCTGGGGGAGCCCTAGCCTTAGCCTAGGGGAGCCTAAAGCCTAGGGGTGCCCTAGCCTGAAGGCTGGGGGAGCCCTAGCCTTAGCCTAGGGGAGCCTAAAGCCTAGGGGTGCCCTAGCCTGAAGGCTGGGGGAGCCCTAGCCTTAGCCTAGGGGAGCCTAAAGCCTAGGGGTGCCCTAGCCTGAAGGCTGGGGGAGCCCTAGCCTTAGCCTAGGGGAGCCTAAAGCCTAGGGGTGCCCTAGCCTGAAGGCTGGGGGAGCCCTAGCCTTAGCCTAGGGGAGCCTAAAGCCTAGGGGTGCCCTAGCCTGAAGGCTGGGGGAGCCCTAGCCTTAGCCTAGGGGAGCCTAAAGCCTAGGGGTGCCCTAGCCTGAAGGCTGGGGGAGCCCTAGCCTTAGCCTAGGGGAGCCTAAAGCCTAGGGGTGCCCTAGCCTGAAGGCTGGGGGAGCCCTAGCCTTAGCCTAGGGGAGCCTAAAGCCTAGGGGTGCCCTAGCCTGAAGGCTGGGGGAGCCCTAGCCTTAGCCTAGGGGAGCCTAAAGCCTAGGGGTGCCCTAGCCTGAAGGCTGGGGGAGCCCTAGCCTTAGCCTAGGGGAGCCTAAAGCCTAGGGGTGCCCTAGCCTGAAGGCTGGGGGAGCCCTAGCCTTAGCCTAGGGGAGCCTAAAGCCTAGGGGTGCCCTAGCCTGAAGGCTGGGGAGCCCTAGCCTTAGCCTAGGGGAGCCTAAAGCCTAGGGGTGCCCTAGCCTGAAGGCTGGGGGAGCCCTAGCCTTAGCCTAGGGGAGCCTAAAGCCTAGGGGTGCCCTAGCCTGAAGGCTGGGGGAGCCCTAGCCTTAGCCTAGGGGAGCCTAAAGCCTAGGGGTGCCCTAGCCTGAAGGCTGGGGGAGCCCTAGCCTTAGCCTAGGGGAGCCTAAAGCCTAGGGGTGCCCTAGCCTGAAGGCTGGGGGAGCCCTAGCCTTAGCCTAGGGGAGCCTAAAGCCTAGGGGTGCCCTAGCCTGAAGGCTGGGGGAGCCCTAGCCTTAGCCTAGGGGAGCCTAAAGCCTAGGGGTGCCCTAGCCTGAAGGCTGGGGGAGCCCTAGCCTTAGCCTAGGGGAGCCTAAAGCCTAGGGGTGCCCTAGCCTGAAGGCTGGGGGAGCCCTAGCCTTAGCCTAGGGGAGCCTAAAGCCTAGGGGTGCCCTAGCCTGAAGGCTGGGGGAGCCCTAGCCTTAGCCTAGGGGAGCCTAAAGCCTAGGGGTGCCCTAGCCTGAAGGCTGGGGGAGCCCTAGCCTTAGCCTAGGGGAGCCTAAAGCCTAGGGGTGCCCTAGCCTGAAGGCTGGGGGAGCCCTAGCCTTAGCCTAGGGGAGCCTAAAGCCTAGGGGTGCCCTAGCCTGAAGGCTGGGGGAGCCCTAGCCTTAGCCTAGGGGAGCCTAAAGCCTAGGGGTGCCCTAGCCTGAAGGCTGGGGGAGCCCTAGCCTTAGCCTAGGGGAGCCTAAAGCCTAGGGGTGCCCTAGCCTGAAGGCTGGGGGAGCCCTAGCCTTAGCCTAGGGGAGCCTAAAGCCTAGGGGTGCCCTAGCCTGAAGGCTGGGGGAGCCCTAGCCTTAGCCTAGGGGAGCCTAAAGCCTAGGGGTGCCCTAGCCTGAAGGCTGGGGGAGCCCTAGCCTTAGCCTAGGGGAGCCTAAAGCCTAGGGGTGCCCTAGCCTGAAGGCTGGGGGAGCCCTAGCCTTAGCCTAGGGGAGCCTAAAGCCTAGGGGTGCCCTAGCCTGAAGGCTGGGGGAGCCCTAGCCTTAGCCTAGGGGAGCCTAAAGCCTAGGGGTGCCCTAGCCTGAAGGCTGGGGGAGCCCTAGCCTTAGCCTAGGGGAGCCTAAAGCCTAGGGGTGCCCTAGCCTGAAGGCTGGGGGAGCCCTAGCCTTAGCCTAGGGGAGCCTAAAGCCTAGGGGTGCCCTAGCCTGAAGGCTGGGGGAGCCCTAGCCTTAGCCTAGGGGAGCCTAAAGCCTAGGGGTGCCCTAGCCTGAAGGCTGGGGGAGCCCTAGCCTTAGCCTAGGGGAGCCTAAAGCCTAGGGGTGCCCTAGCCTGAAGGCTGGGGGAGCCCTAGCCTTAGCCTAGGGGAGCCTAAAGCCTAGGGGTGCCCTAGCCTGAAGGCTGGGGGAGCCCTAGCCTTAGCCTAGGGGAGCCTAAAGCCTAGGGGTGCCCTAGCCTGAAGGCTGGGGGAGCCCTAGCCTTAGCCTAGGGGAGCCTAAAGCCTAGGGGTGCCCTAGCCTGAAGGCTGGGGGAGCCCTAGCCTTAGCCTAGGGGAGCCTAAAGCCTAGGGGTGCCCTAGCCTGAAGGCTGGGGGAGCCCTAGCCTTAGCCTAGGGGAGCCTAAAGCCTAGGGGTGCCCTAGCCTGAAGGCTGGGGGAGCCCTAGCCTTAGCCTAGGGGAGCCTAAAGCCTAGGGGTGCCCTAGCCTGAAGGCTGGGGGAGCCCTAGCCTTAGCCTAGGGGAGCCTAAAGCCTAGGGGTGCCCTAGCCTGAAGGCTGGGGGAGCCCTAGCCTTAGCCTAGGGGAGCCTAAAGCCTAGGGGTGCCCTAGCCTGAAGGCTGGGGGAGCCCTAGCCTTAGCCTAGGGGAGCCTAAAGCCTAGGGGTGCCCTAGCCTGAAGGCTGGGGGAGCCCTAGCCTTAGCCTAGGGGAGCCTAAAGCCTAGGGGTGCCCTAGCCTGAAGGCTGGGGGAGCCCTAGCCTTAGCCTAGGGGAGCCTAAAGCCTAGGGGTGCCCTAGCCTGAAGGCTGGGGGAGCCCTAGCCTTAGCCTAGGGGAGCCTAAAGCCTAGGGGTGCCCTAGCCTGAAGGCTGGGGGAGCCCTAGCCTTAGCCTAGGGGAGCCTAAAGCCTAGGGGTGCCCTAGCCTGAAGGCTGGGGGAGCCCTAGCCTTAGCCTAGGGGAGCCTAAAGCCTAGGGGTGCCCTAGCCTGAAGGCTGGGGGAGCCCTAGCCTTAGCCTAGGGGAGCCTAAAGCCTAGGGGTGCCCTAGCCTGAAGGCTGGGGGAGCCCTAGCCTTAGCCTAGGGGAGCCTAAAGCCTAGGGGTGCCCTAGCCTGAAGGCTGGGGGAGCCCTAGCCTTAGC
The DNA here is from genome assembly GCF_050624435.1 of Tenrec ecaudatus. NCBI lineage: Eukaryota > Metazoa > Chordata > Mammalia > Afrosoricida > Tenrecidae > Tenrec > Tenrec ecaudatus. The sequence continues at coordinate 28,757 of NW_027458995.1, forward strand.
CTAGGGGAGCCTAAAGCCTAGGGGTGCCCTAGCCTGAAGGCTGGGGGAGCCCTAGCCTTAGCCTAGGGGAGCCTAAAGCCTAGGGGTGCCCTAGCCTGAAGGCTGGGGAGCCCTAGCCTTAGCCTAGGGGAGCCTAAAGCCTAGGGGTGCCCTAGCCTGAAGGCTGGGGAGCCCTAGCCTTAGCCTAGGGGAGCCTAAAGCCTAGGGGTGCCCTAGCCTGAAGGCTGGGGGAGCCCTAGCCTTAGCCTAGGGGAGCCTAAAGCCTAGGGGTGCCCTAGCCTGAAGGCTGGGGGAGCCCTAGCCTTAGCCTAGGGGAGCCTAAAGCCTAGGGGTGCCCTAGCCTGAAGGCTGGGGGAGCCCTAGCCTTAGCCTAGGGGAGCCTAAAGCCTAGGGGTGCCCTAGCCTGAAGGCTGGGGGAGCCCTAGCCTTAGCCTAGGGGAGCCTAAAGCCTAGGGGTGCCCTAGCCTGAAGGCTGGGGGAGCCCTAGCCTTAGCCTAGGGGAGCCTAAAGCCTAGGGGTGCCCTAGCCTGAAGGCTGGGGGAGCCCTAGCCTTAGCCTAGGGGAGCCTAAAGCCTAGGGGTGCCCTAGCCTGAAGGCTGGGGGAGCCCTAGCCTTAGCCTAGGGGAGCCTAAAGCCTAGGGGTGCCCTAGCCTGAAGGCTGGGGGAGCCCTAGCCTTAGCCTAGGGGAGCCTAAAGCCTAGGGGTGCCCTAGCCTGAAGGCTGGGGGAGCCCTAGCCTTAGCCTAGGGGAGCCTAAAGCCTAGGGGTGCCCTAGCCTGAAGGCTGGGGGAGCCCTAGCCTTAGCCTAGGGGAGCCTAAAGCCTAGGGGTGCCCTAGCCTGAAGGCTGGGGGAGCCCTAGCCTTAGCCTAGGGGAGCCTAAAGCCTAGGGGTGCCCTAGCCTGAAGGCTGGGGGAGCCCTAGCCTTAGCCTAGGGAGCCTAAAGCCTAGGGGTGCCCTAGCCTGAAGGCTGGGGGAGCCCTAGCCTTAGCCTAGGGGAGCCTAAAGCCTAGGGGTGCCCTAGCCTGAAGGCTGGGGGAGCCCTAGCCTTAGCCTAGGGGAGCCTAAAGCCTAGGGGTGCCCTAGCCTGAAGGCTGGGGGAGCCCTAGCCTTAGCCTAGGGGAGCCTAAAGCCTAGGGGTGCCCTAGCCTGAAGGCTGGGGGAGCCCTAGCCTTAGCCTAGGGGAGCCTAAAGCCTAGGGGTGCCCTAGCCTGAAGGCTGGGGGAGCCCTAGCCTTAGCCTAGGGGAGCCTAAAGCCTAGGGGTGCCCTAGCCTGAAGGCTGGGGGAGCCCTAGCCTTAGCCTAGGGGAGCCTAAAGCCTAGGGGTGCCCTAGCCTGAAGGCTGGGGGAGCCCTAGCCTTAGCCTAGGGGAGCCTAAAGCCTAGGGGTGCCCTAGCCTGAAGGCTGGGGGAGCCCTAGCCTTAGCCTAGGGGAGCCTAAAGCCTAGGGGTGCCCTAGCCTGAAGGCTGGGGGAGCCCTAGCCTTAGCCTAGGGGAGCCTAAAGCCTAGGGGTGCCCTAGCCTGAAGGCTGGGGGAGCCCTAGCCTTAGCCTAGGGGAGCCTAAAGCCTAGGGGTGCCCTAGCCTGAAGGCTGGGGGAGCCCTAGCCTTAGCCTAGGGGAGCCTAAAGCCTAGGGGTGCCCTAGCCTGAAGGCTGGGGGAGCCCTAGCCTTAGCCTAGGGGAGCCTAAAGCCTAGGGGTGCCCTAGCCTGAAGGCTGGGGGAGCCCTAGCCTTAGCCTAGGGGAGCCTAAAGCCTAGGGGTGCCCTAGCCTGAAGGCTGGGGGAGCCCTAGCCTTAGCCTAGGGGAGCCTAAAGCCTAGGGGTGCCCTAGCCTGAAGGCTGGGGGAGCCCTAGCCTTAGCCTAGGGGAGCCTAAAGCCTAGGGGTGCCCTAGCCTGAAGGCTGGGGGAGCCCTAGCCTTAGCCTAGGGGAGCCTAAAGCCTAGGGGTGCCCTAGCCTGAAGGCTGGGGGAGCCCTAGCCTTAGCCTAGGGGAGCCTAAAGCCTAGGGGTGCCCTAGCCTGAAGGCTGGGGGAGCCCTAGCCTTAGCCTAGGGGAGCCTAAAGCCTAGGGGTGCCCTAGCCTGAAGGCTGGGGGAGCCCTAGCCTTAGCCTAGGGGAGCCTAAAGCCTAGGGGTGCCCTAGCCTGAAGGCTGGGGGAGCCCTAGCCTTAGCCTAGGGGAGCCTAAAGCCTAGGGGTGCCCTAGCCTGAAGGCTGGGGGAGCCCTAGCCTTAGCCTAGGGGAGCCTAAAGCCTAGGGGTGCCCTAGCCTGAAGGCTGGGGGAGCCCTAGCCTTAGCCTAGGGGAGCCTAAAGCCTAGGGGTGCCCTAGCCTGAAGGCTGGGGGAGCCCTAGCCTTAGCCTAGGGGAGCCTAAAGCCTAGGGGTGCCCTAGCCTGAAGGCTGGGGGAGCCCTAGCCTTAGCCTAGGGGAGCCTAAAGCCTAGGGGTGCCCTAGCCTGAAGGCTGGGGGAGCCCTAGCCTTAGCCTAGGGGAGCCTAAAGCCTAGGGGTGCCCTAGCCTGAAGGCTGGGGGAGCCCTAGCCTTAGCCTAGGGGAGCCTAAAGCCTAGGGGTGCCCTAGCCTGAAGGCTGGGGGAGCCCTAGCCTTAGCCTAGGGGAGCCTAAAGCCTAGGGGTGCCCTAGCCTGAAGGCTGGGGGAGCCCTAGCCTTAGCCTAGGGGAGCCTAAAGCCTAGGGGTGCCCTAGCCTGAAGGCTGGGGGAGCCCTAGCCTTAGCCTAGGGGAGCCTAAAGCCTAGGGGTGCCCTAGCCTGAAGGCTGGGGGAGCCCTAGCCTTAGCCTAGGGGAGCCTAAAGCCTAGGGGTGCCCTAGCCTGAAGGCTGGGGGAGCCCTAGCCTTAGCCTAGGGAGCCTAAAGCCTAGGGGTGCCCTAGCCTGAAGGCTGGGGGAGCCCTAGCCTTAGCCTAGGGGAGCCTAAAGCCTAGGGGTGCCCTAGCCTGAAGGCTGGGGGAGCCCTAGCCTTAGCCTAGGGGAGCCTAAAGCCTAGGGGTGCCCTAGCCTGAAGGCTGGGGGAGCCCTAGCCTTAGCCTAGGGGAGCCTAAAGCCTAGGGGTGCCCTAGCCTGAAGGCTGGGGGAGCCCTAGCCTTAGCCTAGGGGAGCCTAAAGCCTAGGGGTGCCCTAGCCTGAAGGCTGGGGGAGCCCTAGCCTTAGCCTAGGGGAGCCTAAAGCCTAGGGGTGCCCTAGCCTGAAGGCTGGGGGAGCCCTAGCCTTAGCCTAGGGGAGCCTAAAGCCTAGGGGTGCCCTAGCCTGAAGGCTGGGGGAGCCCTAGCCTTAGCCTAGGGGAGCCTAAAGCCTAGGGGTGCCCTAGCCTGAAGGCTGGGGGAGCCCTAGCCTTAGCCTAGGGGAGCCTAAAGCCTAGGGGTGCCCTAGCCTGAAGGCTGGGGGAGCCCTAGCCTTAGCCTAGGGGAGCCTAAAGCCTAGGGGTGCCCTAGCCTGAAGGCTGGGGGAGCCCTAGCCTTAGCCTAGGGGAGCCTAAAGCCTAGGGGTGCCCTAGCCTGAAGGCTGGGGGAGCCCTAGCCTTAGCCTAGGGGAGCCTAAAGCCTAGGGGTGCCCTAGCCTGAAGGCTGGGGGAGCCCTAGCCTTAGCCTAGGGGAGCCTAAAGCCTAGGGGTGCCCTAGCCTGAAGGCTGGGGGAGCCCTAGCCTTAGCCTAGGGGAGCCTAAAGCCTAGGGGTGCCCTAGCCTGAAGGCTGGGGGAGCCCTAGCCTTAGCCTAGGGGAGCCTAAAGCCTAGGGGTGCCCTAGCCTGAAGGCTGGGGGAGCCCTAGCCTTAGCCTAGGGGAGCCTAAAGCCTAGGGGTGCCCTAGCCTGAAGGCTGGGGGAGCCCTAGCCTTAGCCTAGGGGAGCCTAAAGCCTAGGGGTGCCCTAGCCTGAAGGCTGGGGGAGCCCTAGCCTTAGCCTAGGGGAGCCTAAAGCCTAGGGGTGCCCTAGCCTGAAGGCTGGGGGAGCCCTAGCCTTAGCCTAGGGGAGCCTAAAGCCTAGGGGTGCCCTAGCCTGAAGGCTGGGGGAGCCCTAGCCTTAGCCTAGGGGAGCCTAAAGCCTAGGGGTGCCCTAGCCTGAAGGCTGGGGGAGCCCTAGCCTTAGCCTAGGGGAGCCTAAAGCCTAGGGGTGCCCTAGCCTGAAGGCTGGGGGAGCCCTAGCCTTAGCCTAGGGGAGCCTAAAGCCTAGGGGTGCCCTAGCCTGAAGGCTGGGGGAGCCCTAGCCTTAGCCTAGGGGAGCCTAAAGCCTAGGGGTGCCCTAGCCTGAAGGCTGGGGGAGCCCTAGCCTTAGCCTAGGGGAGCCTAAAGCCTAGGGGTGCCCTAGCCTGAAGGCTGGGGGAGCCCTAGCCTTAGCCTAGGGGAGCCTAAAGCCTAGGGGTGCCCTAGCCTGAAGGCTGGGGGAGCCCTAGCCTTAGCCTAGGGGAGCCTAAAGCCTAGGGGTGCCCTAGCCTGAAGGCTGGGGGAGCCCTAGCCTTAGCCTAGGGGAGCCTAAAGCCTAGGGGTGCCCTAGCCTGAAGGCTGGGGGAGCCCTAGCCTTAGCCTAGGGGAGCCTAAAGCCTAGGGGTGCCCTAGCCTGAAGGCTGGGGGAGCCCTAGCCTTAGCCTAGGGGAGCCTAAAGCCTAGGGGTGCCCTAGCCTGAAGGCTGGGGGAGCCCTAGCCTTAGCCTAGGGGAGCCTAAAGCCTAGGGGTGCCCTAGCCTGAAGGCTGGGGGAGCCCTAGCCTTAGCCTAGGGGAGCCTAAAGCCTAGGGGTGCCCTAGCCTGAAGGCTGGGGGAGCCCTAGCCTTAGCCTAGGGGAGCCTAAAGCCTAGGGGTGCCCTAGCCTGAAGGCTGGGGGAGCCCTAGCCTTAGCCTAGGGGAGCCTAAAGCCTAGGGGTGCCCTAGCCTGAAGGCTGGGGGAGCCCTAGCCTTAGCCTAGGGGAGCCTAAAGCCTAGGGGTGCCCTAGCCTGAAGGCTGGGGGAGCCCTAGCCTTAGCCTAGGGGAGCCTAAAGCCTAGGGGTGCCCTAGCCTGAAGGCTGGGGGAGCCCTAGCCTTAGCCTAGGGGAGCCTAAAGCCTAGGGGTGCCCTAGCCTGAAGGCTGGGGGAGCCCTAGCCTTAGCCTAGGGGAGCCTAAAGCCTAGGGGTGCCCTAGCCTGAAGGCTGGGGGAGCCCTAGCCTTAGCCTAGGGGAGCCTAAAGCCTAGGGGTGCCCTAGCCTGAAGGCTGGGGGAGCCCTAGCCTTAGCCTAGGGGAGCCTAAAGCCTAGGGGTGCCCTAGCCTGAAGGCTGGGGGAGCCCTAGCCTTAGCCTAGGGAGCCTAAAGCCTAGGGGTGCCCTAGCCTGAAGGCTGGGGAGCCTAGCCTTAGCCTAGGGGAGCCTAAAGCCTAGGGGTGCCCTAGCCTGAAGGCTGGGGGAGCCCTAGCCTTAGCCTAGGGGAGCCTAAAGCCTAGGGGTGCCCTAGCCTGAAGGCTGCGGGAGCCCTAGCCTTAGCCTAGGGGAGCCTAAAGCCTAGGGGTGCCCTAGCCTGAAGGCTGCGGGGAGCCCTAGCCTTAGCCTAGGGGAGCCTAAAGCCTAGGGGTGCCCTCTAGGGGAGCCTAAAGCCTAGGGGTGCCCTAGCCTGAAGGCTGGGGGAGCCCTAGCCTTAGCCTAGGGGAGCCTAAAGCCTAGGGGTGCCCTAGCCTGAAGGCTGGGGGAGCCCTAGCCTTAGCCTAGGGGAGCCTAAAGCCTAGGGGTGCCCTAGCCTGAAGGCTGGGGGAGCCCTAGCCTTAGCAGTTTAGCCTAGGGGAGCCTAAAGCCTAGGGGTGCCTGCCTGAAGGCTGCGGGAGCCCTAGCCTTAGCCTAGGGAGCCTAAAGCCTAGGGTGCCCTAGCCTGAAGGCTGCGGAGCCCTAGGGAGCCTAAAGCCTAGGGGTGCCCTAGCCTGAAGGCTGCGGGAGCCCTAGCCTTAGCCTAGGGG
>NW_027458996.1:0-34548 GCF_050624435.1 Tenrec ecaudatus
CCTAGCCTCAGCGCTAGGGGAGCCCTAGCCTGAAGGCTAGGGGAGCCCTAGCCTCAGCGCTAGGGGAGCCCTAGCCTCAGCGCTAGGGGAGCCCTAGCCTGAAGGCTAGGGGAGCCCTAGCCTCAGCGCTAGGGGAGCCCTAGCCTGAAGGCTAGGGGAGCCCTAGCCTGAAGGCTAGAGGAGCCCTAGCATCAGCGCTAGGGGAGCCCTAGCCTGAAGACTAGGGGAGCCCTAGCCTGAAGGCTAGGGGAGCCCTAGCCTCAGCGCTAGGGGAGCCCTAGCCTGAAGGCTAGGGGAGCCCTAGCCTGAAGGCTAGGGGAGCCCTAGCCTCAGCGCTAGGGGAGCCCTAGCCTAACGCCTAGGGGAGCCCTAGCCTGAAGGCTAGGGGAGCCCTAGCCTTCAGGCTAGGGGAGCCCTAGCCTGAAGGCTAGGGGAGCCCTAGCCTCAGCGCTAGGGGAGCCCTAGCCTTCAGGCTAGGGGAGCCCTAGCCTGAAGGCTAGGGGAGCCCTAGCCTCAGCGCTAGGGGAGCCCTAGCCTTCAGGCTAGGGGAGCCCTAGCCTGAAGGCTAGGGGAGCCCTAGCCTCAGCGCTAGGGGAGCCCTAGCCTGAAGGCTAGGGGAGCCCTAGCCTGAAGGCTAGGGGAGCCCTAGCCTCAGCGCTAGGGGAGCCCTAGCCTGAAGGCTAGGGGAGCCCTAGCCTGAAGGCTAGGGGAGCCCTAGCCTGAAGGCTAGGGGAGCCCTAGCCTCAGCGCTAGGGGAGCCCTAGCCTGAAGGCTAGGGGAGCCCTAGCCTGAAGGCTAGGGGAGCCCTAGCCTCAGCGCTAGGGGAGCCCTAGCCTGAAGGCTAGGGGAGCCCTAGCCTGAAGGCTAGGGGAGCCCTAGCCTCAGCGCTAGGGGAGCCCTAGCCTGAAGGCTAGGGGAGCCCTAGCCTGAAAGGGCGAGGGAGCCCTAGCCTCAGCGCTAGGGGAGCCCTAGCCTGAAGGCTAGGGGAGCCCTAGCCTGAAGGCTAGGGGAGCCCTAGCCTCAGCGCTAGGGGAGCCCTAGCCTGAAGGCTAGGGGAGCCCTAGCCTGAAGGCTAGGGGAGCCCTAGCCTCAGCGCTAGGGGATCCCTAGCCTGAAGGCTAGGGGAGCCCTAGCCTGAAGGCTAGGGGAGCCCTAGCCTCAGCGCTAGGGGAGCCCTAGCCTGAAGGCTAGGGGAGCCCTAGCCTGAAGGCTAGGGGAGCCCTAGCCTCAGCGCTAGGGGAGCCCTAGCCTGAAGGCTAGGGGAGCCCTAGCCTGAAGGCTAGGGGAGCCCTAGCCTCAGCGCTAGGGGAGCCCTAGCCTGAAGGCTAGGGGAGCCCTAGCCTCAGCGCTAGGGGAGCCCTAGCCTGAAGGCTAGGGGAGCCCTAGCCTGAAAGCTAGGGGAAGCCCTAGCCTCAGCGCTAGGGGAGCCCTAGCCTGAAGGCTAGGGGAGCCCTAGCCTGAAAGCTAGGGGAGCCCTAGCCTCAGCGCTAGGGGAGCCCTAGCCTGAAGGCTAGGGGAGCCCTAGCCTGAAGGCTAGGGGAGCCCTAGCCTCAGCGCTAGGGGAGCCCTAGCCTGAAGGCTAGGGGAGCCCTAGCCTGAAGGCTAGGGGAGCCCTAGCCTGAAGGCTAGGGGAGCCCTAGCCTCAGCGCTAGGGGAGCCCTAGCCTGAAGGCTAGGGGAGCCCTAGCCTCAGCGCTAGGGGAGCCCTAGCCTGAAGGCTAGGGGAGCCCTAGCCTGAAGGCTAGGGGAGCCCTAGCCTCAGCGCTAGGGGAGCCCTAGCCTGAAGGCTAGGGGAGCCCTAGCCTGAAGGCTAGGGGAGCCCTAGCCTGAAGGCTAGGGGAGCCCTAGCCTCAGCGCTAGGGGAGCCCTAGCCTGAAGGCTAGGGGAGCCCTAGCCTCAGCGCTAGGGGAGCCCTAGCCTGAAGGCTAGGGGAGCCCTAGCCTGAAGGCTAGGGGAGCCCTAGCCTGAAGGCTAGGGGAGCCCTAGCCTCAGCGCTAGGGGAGCCCTAGCCTGAAGGCTAGGGGAGCCCTAGCCTCAGCGCTAGGGGAGCCCTAGCCTGAAGGCTAGGGGAGCCCTAGCCTCAGCGCTAGGGGAGCCCTAGCCTGAAGGCTAGGGGAGCCCTAGCCTGAAGGCTAGGGGAGCCCTAGCCTCAGCGCTAGGGGAGCCCTAGCCTGAAGGCTAGGGGAGCCCTAGCCTCAGCGCTAGGGGAGCCCTAGCCTGAAGGCTAGGGGAGCCCTAGCCTGAAGGCTAGGGGAGCCCTAGCCTCAGCGCTAGGGGAGCCCTAGCCTGAAGGCTAGGGGAGCCCTAGCCTGAAGGCTAGGGGAGCCCTAGCCTCAGCGCTAGGGGAGCCCTAGCCTGAAGGCTAGGGGAGCCCTAGCCTGAAGGCTAGCGAGCCCTAGCCTCAGCGCTAGGGGAGCCCTAGCCTGAAGGCTAGGGGAGCCCTAGCCTGAAGGCTAGGGGAGCCCTAGCCTGAAGGCTAGGGGAGCCCTAGCCTCAGCGCTAGGGGAGCCCTAGCCTGAAGGCTAGGGGAGCCCTAGCCTCAGCGCTAGGGGAGCCCTAGCCTGAAGGCTAGGGGAGCCCTAGCCTGAAGGCTAGGGGAGCCCTAGCCTCAGCGCTAGGGGAGCCCTAGCCTGAAGGCTAGGGGAGCCCTAGCCTGAAGGCTAGGGGAGCCCTAGCCTCAGCGCTAGGGAAGCCCTAGCCTGAAGGCTAGGGGAGCCCTAGCCTGAAGGCTAGGGGAGCCCTAGCCTCAGCGCTAGGGGAGCCCTAGCCTGAAGGCTAGGGGAGCCCTAGCCTGAAGGCTAGGGGAGCCCTAGCCTCAGCGCTAGGGGAGCCCTAGCCTTCAGGCTAGGGGAGCCCTAGCCTGAAGGCTAGGGGAGCCCTAGCCTCAGCGCTAGGGGAGCCCTAGCCTTCAGGCTAGGGGAGCCCTAGCCTGAAGGCTAGGGGAGCCCTAGCCTCAGCGCTAGGGGAGCCCTAGCCTTCAGGCTAGGGGAGCCCTAGCCTGAAGGCTAGGGGAGCCCTAGCCTCAGCGCTAGGGGAGCCCTAGCCTTCAGGCTAGGGGAGCCCTAGCCTGAAGGCTAGGGGAGCCTTAGCCTCAGCGCTAGGGGAGCCCTAGCCCCTAGGGCTAGGGGAGCCCTAGCCTCAGCAGCTAGGGGAGCCCTAGCCTGAAGGCTAGGGGAGCCCTAGCCTCAGCGCTAGGGGAGCCCTAGCCTCAGCGCTAGGGGAGCCTAGCCGGAAGGCTAGGGGAGCCCTAGCCTCAGCGCTAGGGGAGCCCTAGCCTCAGCGCTAGGGGAGCCCTAGCCTGAAGGCTAGGGGAGCCCTAGCCTCAGCGCTAGGGGAGCCCTAGCCTCAGCGCTAGGGAGCCCTAGCCTGAAGGCTAGGGGAGCCCTAGCCTCAGCGCTAGGGGAGCCCTAGCCTGAGCGCTAGGGGAGCCCTAGCCTGAAGGCTAGGGGAGCCCTAGCCTCAGCGCTAGGGGAGCCCTAGCCTGAAGGCTAGGGGAGCCCTAGCCTGAAGGCTAGGGGAGCCCTAGCCTCAGCGCTAGGGGAGCCCTAGCCTCAGCGCTAGGGGAGCCCTAGCCTGAAGGCTAGGGGAGCCCTAGCCTCAGCGCTAGGGGAGCCCTAGCCTGCAGGCTAGGGGAGCCCTAGCCTGAAGGCTAGGGGAGCCCTAGCCTCAGCGCTAGGGGAGCCCTAGCCTGAAGGCTAGGGGAGCCCTAGCCTGAAGGCTAGGGAGCCCTAGCCTGAAGGCTAGGGGAGCCCTAGCCTCAGCGCTAGGGGAGCCCTAGCCTGAAGGCTAGGGGAGCCCTAGCCTCAGCGCTAGGGGAGCCCTAGCCTCAGCGCTAGGGAGCCCTAGCCTGAAGGCTAGGGGAGCCCTAGCCTCAGCGCTAGGGGAGCCCTAGCCTGAAGGCTAGGGGAGCCCTAGCCTGAAGGCTAGGGAGCCCTAGCCTCAGCGCTAGGGGAGCCCTAGCCTGAAGGCTAGGGGAGCCCTAGCCTCAGCGCTAGGGGAGCCCTAGCCTGAAGGCTAGGGGAGCCCTAGCCTGAAGGCTAGGGGAGCCCTAGCCTCAGCGCTAGGGGAGCCCTAGCCTGAAGGCTAGGGGAGCCCTAGCCTGAAGGCTAGGGGAGCCCTAGCCTCAGCGCTAGGGGAGCCCTAGCCTGAAAGCTAGGGGAGCCCTAGCCTGAAGGCTAGGGGAGCCCTAGCCTCAGCGCTAGGGGAGCCCTAGCCTGAAGGCTAGGGGAGCCCTAGCCTGAAGGCTAGGGGAGCCCTAGCCTCAGCGCTAGGGGAGCCCTAGCCTGAACGCCTAGGGGAGCCCTAGCCTGAAGGCTAGGGGAGCCCTAGCCTCAGCGCTAGGGGAGCCCTAGCCTAACGCCTAGGGGAGCCCTAGCCTGAAGGCTAGGGGAGCCCTAGCCTCAGCGCTAGGGGAGCCCTAGCCTAACGCCTAGGGGAGCCCTAGCCTGAAGGCTAGGGGAGCCCTAGCCTCAGCGCTAGGGGAGCCCTAGCCTAACGCCTAGGGGAGCCCTAGCCTGAAGGCTAGGGGAGCCCTAGCCTCAGCGCTAGGGGAGCCCTAGCCTAACGCCTAGGGGAGCCCTAGCCTGAAGGCTAGGGGAGCCCTAGCCTCAGCGCTAGGGGAGCCCTAGCCTAAGCCTAGGGGAGCCCTAGCCTGAAGGCTAGGGGAGCCCTAGCCTCAGCGCTAGGGGAGCCCTAGCCTAACGCCTAGGGGAGCCCTAGCCTGAAGGCTAGGGGAGCCCTAGCCTCAGCGCTAGGGGAGCCCTAGCCTAAGCGCCTAGGGGAGCCCTAGCCTGAAGCCTAGGGGAGCCCTAGCCTCAGCGCTAGGGGAGCCCTAGCCTCAGCGCTAGGGGAGCCCTAGCCTGAAGCCTAGGGGAGCCCTAGCCTCAGCGCTAGGGGAGCCCTAGCCTCAGCGCTAGGGGAGCCCTAGCCTGAAGCCTAGGGGAGCCCTAGCCTCAGCGCTAGGGGAGCCCTAGCCTCAGCGCTAGGGGAGCCCTAGCCTGAAGCCTAGGGGAGCCCTAGCCTCAGCGCTAGGGGAGCCCTAGCCTCAGCGCTAGGGGAGCCCTAGCCTGAAGCCTAGGGGAGCCCTAGCCTCAGCGCTAGGGGAGCCCTAGCCTCAGCGCTAGGGGAGCCCTAGCCTGAAGCCTAGGGGAGCCCTAGCCTCAGCGCTAGGGGAGCCCTAGCCTCAGCGCTAGGGGAGCCCTAGCCTGAAGCCTAGGGGAGCCCTAGCCTCAGCGCTAGGGGAGCCCTAGCCTCAGCGCTAGGGGAGCCCTAGCCTGAAGCCTAGGGGAGCCCTAGCCTCAGCGCTAGGGGAGCCCTAGCCTCAGCGCTAGGGGAGCCCTAGCCTGAAGCCTAGGGGAGCCCTAGCCTCAGCGCTAGGGGAGCCCTAGCCTCAGCGCTAGGGGAGCCCTAGCCTGAAGCCTAGGGGAGCCCTAGCCTCAGCGCTAGGGGAGCCCTAGCCTCAGCGCTAGGGGAGCCCTAGCCTGAAGCCTAGGGGAGCCCTAGCCTCAGCGCTAGGGGAGCCCTAGCCTCAGCGCTAGGGGAGCCCTAGCCTGAAGCCTAGGGGAGCCCTAGCCTCAGCGCTAGGGGAGCCCTAGCCTCAGCGCTAGGGGAGCCCTAGCCTGAAGCCTAGGGGAGCCCTAGCCTCAGCGCTAGGGGAGCCCTAGCCTCAGCGCTAGGGGAGCCCTAGCCTGAAGCCTAGGGGAGCCCTAGCCTCAGCGCTAGGGGAGCCCTAGCCTCAGCGCTAGGGGAGCCCTAGCCTGAAGCCTAGGGGAGCCCTAGCCTCAGCGCTAGGGGAGCCCTAGCCTCAGCGCTAGGGGAGCCCTAGCCTGAAGCCTAGGGGAGCCCTAGCCTCAGCGCTAGGGGAGCCCTAGCCTGAGCCTAGGGGAGCCCTAGCCTCAGCGCTAGGGGAGCCCTAGCCTCAGCGCTAGGGGAGCCCTAGCCTGAAGCCTAGGGGAGCCCTAGCCTCAGCGCTAGGGGAGCCCTAGCCTCAGCGCTAGGGGAGCCCTAGCCTGAAGCCTAGGGGAGCCCTAGCCTCAGCGCTAGGGGAGCCCTAGCCTCAGCGCTAGGGGAGCCCTAGCCTGAAGCCTAGGGGAGCCCTAGCCTCAGCGCTAGGGGAGCCCTAGCCTCAGCGCTAGGGGAGCCCTAGCCTGAAGCCTAGGGGAGCCCTAGCCTCAGCGCTAGGGGAGCCCTAGGGGGAGCCCTAGCCTCAGCGCTAGGGGAGCCCTAGCCTCAGCGCTAGGGGAGCCCTAGCCTGAAGCCTAGGGGAGCCCTAGCCTCAGCGCTAGGGGAGCCCTAGCCTCAGCGCTAGGGGAGCCCTAGCCTGAAGCCTAGGGGAGCCCTAGCCTCAGCGCTAGGGGAGCCCTAGCCTCAGCGCTAGGGGAGCCCTAGCCTGAAGCCTAGGGGAGCCCTAGCCTCAGCGCTAGGGGAGCCCTAGCCTCAGCGCTAGGGGAGCCCTAGCCTGAAGCCTAGGGGAGCCCTAGCCTCAGCGCTAGGGGAGCCCTAGCCTCAGCGCTAGGGGAGCCCTAGCCTGAAGCCTAGGGGAGCCCTAGCCTCAGCGCTAGGGGAGCCCTAGCCTCAGCGCTAGGGGAGCCCTAGCCTGAAGCCTAGGGGAGCCCTAGCCTCAGCGCTAGGGAGCCCTAGCCTCAGCGCTAGGGGAGCCCTAGCCTGAAGCCTAGGGGAGCCCTAGCCTCAGCGCTAGGGGAGCCCTAGCCTCAGCGCTAGGGGAGCCCTAGCCTGAAGCCTAGGGGAGCCCTAGCCTCAGCGCTAGGGGAGCCCTAGCCTCAGCGCTAGGGGAGCCCTAGCCTGAAGCCTAGGGGAGCCCTAGCCTCAGCGCTAGGGGAGCCCTAGCCTCAGCGCTAGGGGAGCCCTAGCCTGAAGCCTAGGGGAGCCCTAGCCTCAGCGCTAGGGGAGCCCTAGCCTCAGCGCTAGGGGAGCCCTAGCCTGAAGCCTAGGGGAGCCCTAGCCTCAGCGCTAGGGGAGCCCTAGCCTCAGCGCTAGGGGAGCCCTAGCCTGAAGCCTAGGGGAGCCCTAGCCTCAGCGCTAGGGGAGCCCTAGCCTCAGCGCTAGGGGAGCCCTAGCCTGAAGCCTAGGGGAGCCCTAGCCTCAGCGCTAGGGGAGCCCTAGCCTCAGCGCTAGGGGAGCCCTAGCCTGAAGCCTAGGGGAGCCCTAGCCTCAGCGCTAGGGGAGCCCTAGCCTCAGCGCTAGGGGAGCCCTAGCCTGAAGCCTAGGGGAGCCCTAGCCTCAGCGCTAGGGGAGCCCTAGCCTCAGCGCTAGGGGAGCCCTAGCCTGAAGCCTAGGGGAGCCCTAGCCTCAGCGCTAGGGGAGCCCTAGCCTCAGCGCTAGGGGAGCCCTAGCCTGAAGCCTAGGGGAGCCCTAGCCTCAGCGCTAGGGGAGCCCTAGCCTCAGCGCTAGGGGAGCCCTAGCCTGAAGCCTAGGGGAGCGCTAGCCTGAAGCCTACGGGAACCCTAGCCTCAGCGCTAGGGGAGCCCTAGCCTGAAGCCTAGGGGAGCCCTAGCCTGAAGCCTAAGGGAGCCCTAGCCTCAGCGCTAGGGGAGCCCTAGCCTGAAGCCTAGGGGAGCCCTAGCCTGAAGCCTACGGGAGCCCTAGCCTCAGCGCTAGGGGAGCCCTAGCCTGAAGCCTAGGGGAGCCCTAGCCTGAAGCCTACGGGAGCCCTAGCCTCAGCGCTAGGGGAGCCCTAGCCTGAAGCCTAGGGGAGCCCTAGCCTGAAGCCTACGGGAGCCCTAGCCTCAGCGCTAGGGGAGCCCTAGCCTGAAGCCTAGGGGAGCCCTAGCCTGAAGCCTACGGGAGCCCTAGCCTCAGCGCTAGGGGAGCCCTAGCCTGAAGCCTAGGGGAGCCCTAGCCTGAAGCCTACGGGAGCCCTAGCCTCAGCGCTAGGGGAGCCCTAGCCTGAAGCCTAGGGGAGCCCTAGCCTGAAGCCTACGGGAGCCCTAGCCTCAGCGCTAGGGGAGCCCTAGCCTGAAGCCTAGGGGAGCCCTAGCCTGAAGCCTACGGGAGCCCTAGCCTCAGCGCTAGGGAGCCCTAGCCTGAAGCCTAGGGGAGCCCTAGCCTGAAGCCTACGGGAGCCCTAGCCTCAGCGCTAGGGGAGCCCTAGCCTGAAGCCTAGGGGAGCCCTAGCCTGAAGCCTACGGGAGCCCTAGCCTCAGCGCTAGGGGAGCCCTAGCCTGAAGCCTAGGGGAGCCCTAGCCTGAAGCCTACGGGAGCCCTAGCCTCAGCGCTAGGGGAGCCCTAGCCTGAAGCCTAGGGGAGCCCTAGCCTGAAGCCTACGGGAGCCCTAGCCTCAGCGCTAGGGGAGCCCTAGCCTGAAGCCTAGGGGAGCCCTAGCCTGAAGCCTACGGGAGCCCTAGCCTCAGCGCTAGGGGAGCCCTAGCCTGAAGCCTAGGGGAGCCCTAGCCTGAAGCCTACGGGAGCCCTAGCCTCAGCGCTAGGGGAGCCCTAGCCTGAAGCCTAGGGGAGCCCTAGCCTGAAGCCTAGGGAGCCCTAGCCTCAGGGCTAGGGGAGCCCTAGCCTAAGCCTAGGGGAGCCCTAGCCTGAAGCCTAGGGGAGCCCTAGCCTGAAGGCTAGGGGAGCCCTAGCCTTAGCCTAGGGGAGCCCTAGCCTGAAGCCTAGGGGTGCCCTAGCCTGAAGGCTAGGGGAGCCCTAGCCTTAGCCTAGGGGAGCCCTACCTAAAGCCTAGGGGTGCCCTAGCCTGAAGGCTAGGGGAGCCCTAGCCTTAGCCTAGGGGAGCCCTAGCCTAAAGCCTAGGGGTGCCCTAGCCTGAAGGCTAGGGGAGCCCTAGCCTTAGCCTAGGGGAGCCCTAGCCTAAAGCCTAGGGGTGCCCTAGCCTGAAGGCTAGGGGAGCCCTAGCCTTAGCCTAGGGGAGCCCTAGCCTAAAGCCTAGGGGTGCCCTAGCCTGAAGGCTAGGGGAGCCCTAGCCTTAGCCTAGGGAAGCCCTAGCCTAAAGCCTAGGGGTGCCCTAGCCTGAAGGCTAGGGGAGCCCTAGCCTTAGCCTAGGGGAGCCCTAGCCTAAAGCCTAGGGGTGCCCTAGCCTGAAGGCTAGGGGAGCCCTAGCCTTAGCCTAGGGGAGCCCTAGCCTAAAGCCTAGGGGTGCCCTAGCCTGAAGGCTAGGGGAGCCCTAGCCTTAGCCTAGGGGAGCCCCTAAAGCCTAGGGGTGCCCTAGCCTGAAGGCTAGGGGAGCCCTAGCCTTAGCCTAGGGGAGCCCTAGCCTTAGCCTAGGGGAGCCTAAAGCCTAGGGGTGCCCTAGCCTGAAGGCTAGGGGAGCCCTAGCCTTAGCCTAGGGGAGCCCTAGCCTTAGCTAAGGGAGCCTAAAGCCTAGGGGTGCCCTAGCCTGAAGGCTAGGGGAGCCCTAGCCTTAGCCTAGGGGAGCCCTAGCCTTAGCCTAGGGGAGCCTAAAGCCTAGGGGTGCCCTAGCCTGAAGGCTAGGGGAGCCCTAGCCTTAGCCTAGGGGAGCCCTAGCCTTAGCCTAGGGGAGCCTAAAGCCTAGGGGTGCCCTAGCCTGAAGGCTAGGGGAGCCCTAGCCTTAGCCTAGGGGAGCCCTAGCCTTAGCCTAGGGGAGCCTAAAGCCTAGGGGTGCCCTAGCCTGAAGGCTAGGGGAGCCCTAGCCTTAGCCTAGGGGAGCCCTAGCCTTAGCCTAGGGGAGCCTAAAGCCTAGGGGTGCCCTAGCCTGAAGGCTAGGGGAGCCCTAGCCTTAGCCTAGGGGAGCCCTAGCCTTAGCCTAGGGGAGCCTAAAGCCTAGGGGTGCCCTAGCCTGAAGGCTAGGGGAGCCCTAGCCTTAGCCTAGGGGAGCCCTAGCCTTAGCCTAGGGGAGCCTAAAGCCTAGGGGTGCCCTAGCCTGAAGGCTAGGGGAGCCCTAGCCTTAGCCTAGGGGAGCCCTAGCCTTAGCCTAGGGGAGCCTAAAGCCTAGGGGTGCCCTAGCCTGAAGGCTAGGGGAGCCCTAGCCTTAGCCTAGGGGAGCCCTAGCCTTAGCCTAGGGGAGCCTAAAGCCTAGGGGTGCCCTAGCCTGAAGGCTAGGGGAGCCCTAGCCTTAGCCTAGGGGAGCCCTAGCCTTAGCCTAGGGGAGCCTAAAGCCTAGGGGTGCCCTAGCCTGAAGGCTAGGGGAGCCCTAGCCTTAGCCTAGGGGAGCCCTAGCCTTAGCCTAGGGGAGCCTAAAGCCTAGGGGTGCCCTAGCCTGAAGGCTAGGGGAGCCCTAGCCTTAGCCTAGGGGAGCCCTAGCCTTAGCCTAGGGGAGCCTAAAGCCTAGGGGTGCCCTAGCCTGAAGGCTAGGGGAGCCCTAGCCTTAGCCTAGGGGAGCCCTAGCCTTAGCCTAGGGGAGCCTAAAGCCTAGGGGTGCCCTAGCCTGAAGGCTAGGGGAGCCCTAGCCTTAGCCTAGGGGAGCCCTAGCCTTAGCCTAGGGGAGCCTAAAGCCTAGGGGTGCCCTAGCCTGAAGGCTAGGGGAGCCCTAGCCTTAGCCTAGGGGAGCCCTAGCCTTAGCCTAGGGGAGCCTAAAGCCTAGGGGTGCCCTAGCCTGAAGGCTAGGGGAGCCCTAGCCTTAGCCTAGGGGAGCCCTAGCCTTAGCCTAGGGGAGCCTAAAGCCTAGGGGTGCCCTAGCCTGAAGGCTAGGGGAGCCCTAGCCTTAGCCTAGGGGAGCCCTAGCCTTAGCCTAGGGGAGCCTAAAGCCTAGGGGTGCCCTAGCCTGAAGGCTAGGGGAGCCCTAGCCTTAGCCTAGGGGAGCCCTAGCCTTAGCCTAGGGGAGCCTAAAGCCTAGGGGTGCCCTAGCCTGAAGGCTAGGGGAGCCCTAGCCTTAGCCTAGGGGAGCCCTAGCCTTAGCCTAGGGGAGCCTAAAGCCTAGGGGTGCCCTAGCCTGAAGGCTAGGGGAGCCCTAGCCTTAGCCTAGGGGAGCCCTAGCCTTAGCCTAGGGGAGCCTAAAGCCTAGGGGTGCCCTAGCCTGAAGGCTAGGGGAGCCCTAGCCTTAGCCTAGGGGAGCCCTAGCCTTAGCCTAGGGGAGCCTAAAGCCTAGGGGTGCCCTAGCCTGAAGGCTAGGGGAGCCCTAGCCTTAGCCTAGGGGAGCCCTAGCCTTAGCCTAGGGGAGCCTAAAGCCTAGGGGTGCCCTAGCCTGAAGGCTAGGGGAGCCCTAGCCTTAGCCTAGGGGAGCCCTAGCCTTAGCCTAGGGGAGCCTAAAGCCTAGGGGTGCCCTAGCCTGAAGGCTAGGGGAGCCCTAGCCTTAGCCTAGGGGAGCCTAAAGCCTAGGGGTGCCCTAGCCTGAAGGCTAGGGGAGCCCTAGCCTTAGCCTAGGGGAGCCTAAAGCCTAGGGGTGCCCTAGCCTGAAGGCTAGGGGAGCCCTAGCCTTAGCCTAGGGGAGCCTAAAGCCTAGGGGTGCCCTAGCCTGAAGGCTAGGGGAGCCCTAGCCTTAGCCTAGGGGAGCCTAAAGCCTAGGGCTGCCCTAGCCTGAAGGCTAGGGGAGCCCTAGCCTTAGCCTAGGGGAGCCTAAAGCCTAGGGCTGCCCTAGCCTGAAGGCTAGGGGAGCCCTAGCCTTAGCCTAGGGGAGCCTAAAGCCTAGGGCTGCCCTAGCCTGAAGGCTAGGGGAGCCCTAGCCTTAGCCTAGGGGAGCCTAAAGCCTAGGGCTGCCCTAGCCTGAAGGCTAGGGGAGCCCTAGCCTTAGCCTAGGGGAGCCTAAAGCCTAGGGCTGCCCTAGCCTGAAGGCTAGGGGAGCCCTAGCCTTAGCCTAGGGGAGCCTAAAGCCTAGGGCTGCCCTAGCCTGAAGGCTAGGGGAGCCCTAGCCTTAGCCTAGGGGAGCCTAAAGCCTAGGGCTGCCCTAGCCTGAAGGCTAGGGGAGCCCTAGCCTTAGCCTAGGGGAGCCTAAAGCCTAGGGCTGCCCTAGCCTGAAGGCTAGGGGAGCCCTAGCCTTAGCCTAGGGGAGCCTAAAGCCTAGGGCTGCCCTAGCCTGAAGGCTAGGGGAGCCCTAGCCTTAGCCTAGGGGAGCCTAAAGCCTAGGGCTGCCCTAGCCTGAAGGCTAGGGGAGCCCTAGCCTTAGCCTAGGGGAGCCTAAAGCCTAGGGCTGCCCTAGCCTGAAGGCTAGGGGAGCCCTAGCCTTAGCCTAGGGGAGCCTAAAGCCTAGGGCTGCCCTAGCCTGAAGGCTAGGGGAGCCCTAGCCTTAGCCTAGGGGAGCCTAAAGCCTAGGGCTGCCCTAGCCTGAAGGCTAGGGGAGCCCTAGCCTTAGCCTAGGGGAGCCTAAAGCCTAGGGCTGCCCTAGCCTGAAGGCTAGGGGAGCCCTAGCCTTAGCCTAGGGGAGCCTAAAGCCTAGGGCTGCCCTAGCCTGAAGGCTAGGGGAGCCCTAGCCTTAGCCTAGGGGAGCCTAAAGCCTAGGGCTGCCCTAGCCTGAAGGCTAGGGGAGCCCTAGCCTTAGCCTAGGGGAGCCTAAAGCCTAGGGCTGCCCTAGCCTGAAGGCTAGGGGAGCCCTAGCCTTAGCCTAGGGGAGCCTAAAGCCTAGGGCTGCCCTAGCCTGAAGGCTAGGGGAGCCCTAGCCTTAGCCTAGGGGAGCCTAAAGCCTAGGGCTGCCCTAGCCTGAAGGCTAGGGGAGCCCTAGCCTTAGCCTAGGGGAGCCTAAAGCCTAGGGCTGCCCTAGCCTGAAGGCTAGGGGAGCCCTAGCCTTAGCCTAGGGGAGCCTAAAGCCTAGGGCTGCCCTAGCCTGAAGGCTAGGGGAGCCCTAGCCTGAAGGCTAGGGGAGCCCTAGCCTTAGCCTAGGGGAGCCTAAAGCCTAGGGCTGCCCTAGCCTGAAGGCTAGGGGAGCCCTAGCCTTAGCCTAGGGGAGCCTAAAGCCTAGGGCTGCCCTAGCCTGAAGGCTAGGGGATCCCTAGCCTTAGCCTAGGGGAGCCTAAAGCCTAGGGCTGCCCTAGCCTGAAGGCTAGGGGAGCCCTAGCCTTAGCCTAGGGGAGCCTAAAGCCTAGGGCTGCCCTAGCCTGAAGGCTAGGGGAGCCCTAGCCTTAGCCTAGGGGAGCCTAAAGCCTAGGGCTGCCCTAGCCTGAAGGCTAGGGGAGCCCTAGCCTTAGCCTAGGGGAGCCTAAAGCCTAGGGCTGCCCTAGCCTGAAGGCTAGGGGAGCCCTAGCCTTAGCCTAGGGGAGTCTAAAGCCTAGGGCTGCCTAGCCTGAAGGCTAGGGGAGCCCTAGCCTTAAGCCTAGGGGAGCCCTAGCCTAAAGCCTAGGGCTGCCCTAGCCTGAAGGCTAGGGGAGCCCTAGCCTAAAGCCTAGGGGAGCCCTAGCCTGAAGGCTAGGGGAGCCCTAGCCTTAGCCTAGGGGGGCCCTAGCCTAAAGCCTAGGGCTGCCCTAGCCTGAAGGCTAGGGGAGCCCTAGCCTTAGCCTAGGGGAGCCCTAGCCTAAAGCCTAGGGCTGCCCTAGCCTGAAGGCTAGGGGAGCCCTAGCCTTAGCCTAGGGGAGCCCTAGCCTAAAGCCTAGGGCTGCCCTAGCCTGAAGGCTAGGGGAGCCCTAGCCTTAGCCTAGGGCAGCCCTAGCCTAAAGCCTAGGGCTGCCCTAGCCTGAAGGCTAGGGGAGCCCTAGCCTTAGCCTAGGGGAGCCCTAGCCTAAAGCCTAGGGCTGCCCTAGCCTGAAGGCTAGGGGAGCCCTAGCCTTAGCCTAGGGGAGCCCTAGCCTAAAGCCTAGGGCTGCCCTAGCCTGAAGGCTAGGGGAGCCCTAGCCTTAGCCTAGGGGAGCCCTAGCCTAAAGCCTAGGGCTGCCCTAGCCTGAAGGCTAGGGGAGCCCTAGCCTTAGCCTAGGGGAGCCCTAGCCTAAAGCCTAGGGCTGCCCTAGCCTGAAGGCTAGGGGAGCCCTAGCCTTAGCCTAGGGGAGCCCTAGCCTAAAGCCTAGGGCTGCCCTAGCCTGAAGGCTAGGGGAGCCCTAGCCTTAGCCTAGGGGAGCCCTAGCCTAAAGCCTAGGGCTGCCCTAGCCTGAAGGCTAGGGGAGCCCTAGCCTTAGCCTAGGGGAGCCCTAGCCTAAAGCCTAGGGCTGCCCTAGCCTGAAGGCTAGGGGAGCCCTAGCCTTAGCCTAGGGGAGCCCTAGCCTAAAGCCTAGGGCTGCCCTAGCCTGAAGGCTAGGGGAGCCCTAGCCTTAGCCTAGGGGAGCCCTAGCCTAAAGCCTAGGGCTGCCCTAGCCTGAAGGCTAGGGGAGCCCTAGCCTTAGCCTAGGGGAGCCCTAGCCTAAAGCCTAGGGCTGCCCTAGCCTGAAGGCTAGGGGAGCCCTAGCCTTAGCCTAGGGGAGCCCTAGCCTAAAGCCTAGGGCTGCCCTAGCCTGAAGGCTAGGGGAGCCCTAGCCTTAGCCTAGGGGAGCCCTAGCCTAAAGCCTAGGGCTGCCCTAGCCTGAAGGCTAGGGGAGCCCTAGCCTTAGCCTAGGGGAGCCCTAGCCTAAAGCCTAGGGCTGCCCTAGCCTGAAGGCTAGGGGAGCCCTAGCCTTAGCCTAGGGGAGCCCTAGCCTAAAGCCTAGGGGTGCCCTAGCCTGAAGGCTAGGGGAGCCCTAGTCTTAGCCTAGGGGAGCCCTAGCCTAAAGCCTAGGGCTGCCCTAGCCTGAAGGCTAGGGGAGCCCTAGCCTTAGCCTAGGGGAGCCTAAAGCCTAGGGCTGCCCTAGCCTGAAGGCTAGGGGAGCCCTAGCCTTAGCCTAGGGGAGCCTAAAGCCTAGGGCTGCCCTAGCCTGAAGGCTAGGGGAGCCCTAGCCTTAGCCTAGGGGAGCCTAAAGCCTAGGGCTGCCCTAGCCTGAAGGCTAGGGGAGCCCTAGCCTTAGCCTAGGGGAGCCTAAAGCCTAGGGGTGCCCTAGCCTGAAGGCTAGGGGAGCCCTAGCCTTAGCCTAGGGGAGCCTAAAGCCTAGGGGTGCCCTAGCCTGAAGGCTAGGGGAGCCCTAGCCTTAGCCTAGGGGAGCCTAAAGCCTAGGGGTGCCCTAGCCTGAAGGCTAGGGGAGCCCTAGCCTTAGCCTAGGGGAGCCTAAAGCCTAGGGGTGCCCTAGCCTGAAGGCTAGGGGAGCCCTAGCCTTAGCCTAGGGGAGCCTAAAGCCTAGGGGTGCCCTAGCCTGAAGGCTAGGGGAGCCCTAGCCTTAGCCTAGGGGAGCCTAAAGCCTAGGGGTGCCCTAGCCTGAAGGCTAGGGGAGCCCTAGCCTTAGCCTAGGGGAGCCTAAAGCCTAGGGGTGCCCTAGCCTGAAGGCTAGGGGAGCCCTAGCCTTAGCCTAGGGGAGCCTAAAGCCTAGGGGTGCCCTAGCCTGAAGGCTAGGGGAGCCCTAGCCTTAGCCTAGGGGAGCCTAAAGCCTAGGGGTGCCCTAGCCTGAAGGCTAGGGGAGCCCTAGCCTTAGCCTAGGGGAGCCTAAAGCCTAGGGGTGCCCTAGCCTGAAGGCTAGGGGAGCCCTAGCCTTAGCCTAGGGGAGCCTAAAGCCTAGGGGTGCCCTAGCCTGAAGGCTAGGGGAGCCCTAGCCTTAGCCTAGGGGAGCCTAAAGCCTAGGGGTGCCCTAGCCTGAAGGCTAGGGGAGCCCTAGCCTTAGCCTAGGGGAGCCTAAAGCCTAGGGGTGCCCTAGCCTGAAGGCTAGGGGAGCCCTAGCCTTAGCCTAGGGGAGCCTAAAGCCTAGGGGTGCCCTAGCCTGAAGGCTAGGGGAGCCCTAGCCTTAGCCTAGGGGAGCCTAAAGCCTAGGGGTGCCCTAGCCTGAAGGCTAGGGGAGCCCTAGCCTTAGCCTAGGGGAGCCTAAAGCCTAGGGGTGCCCTAGCCTGAAGGCTAGGGGAGCCCTAGCCTTAGCCTAGGGGAGCCTAAAGCCTAGGGGTGCCCTAGCCTGAAGGCTAGGGGAGCCCTAGCCTTAGCCTAGGGGAGCCTAAAGCCTAGGGGTGCCCTAGCCTGAAGGCTAGGGGAGCCCTAGCCTTAGCCTAGGGGAGCCTAAAGCCTAGGGGTGCCCTAGCCTGAAGGCTAGGGGAGCCCTAGCCTTAGCCTAGGGGAGCCTAAAGCCTAGGGGTGCCCTAGCCTGAAGGCTAGGGGAGCCCTAGCCTTAGCCTAGGGGAGCCTAAAGCCTAGGGGTGCCCTAGCCTGAAGGCTAGGGGAGCCCTAGCCTTAGCCTAGGGGAGCCTAAAGCCTAGGGGTGCCCTAGCCTGAAGGCTAGGGGAGCCCTAGCCTTAGCCTAGGGGAGCCTAAAGCCTAGGGGTGCCCTAGCCTGAAGGCTAGGGGAGCCCTAGCCTTAGCCTAGGGGAGCCTAAAGCCTAGGGGTGCCCTAGCCTGAAGGCTAGGGGAGCCCTAGCCTTAGCCTAGGGGAGCCTAAAGCCTAGGGGTGCCCTAGCCTGAAGGCTAGGGGAGCCCTAGCCTTAGCCTAGGGGAGCCTAAAGCCTAGGGCTGCCCTAGCCTGAAGGCTAGGGGAGCCCTAGCCTTAGCCTAGGGGAGCCTAAAGCCTAGGGCTGCCCTAGCCTGAAGGCTAGGGGAGCCCTAGCCTTAGCCTAGGGGAGCCTAAAGCCTAGGGCTGCCCTAGCCTGAAGGCTAGGGGAGCCCTAGCCTTAGCCTAGGGGAGCCTAAAGCCTAGGGCTGCCCTAGCCTGAAGGCTAGGGGAGCCCTAGCCTTAGCCTAGGGGAGCCTAAAGCCTAGGGCTGCCCTAGCCTGAAGGCTAGGGGAGCCCTAGCCTTAGCCTAGGGGAGCCTAAAGCCTAGGGCTGCCCTAGCCTGAAGGCTAGGGGAGCCCTAGCCTTAGCCTAGGGGAGCCTAAAGCCTAGGGCTGCCCTAGCCTGAAGGCTAGGGGAGCCCTAGCCTTAGCCTAGGGGAGCCTAAAGCCTAGGGCTGCCCTAGCCTGAAGGCTAGGGGAGCCCTAGCCTTAGCCTAGGGGAGCCTAAAGCCTAGGGCTGCCCTAGCCTGAAGGCTAGGGGAGCCCTAGCCTTAGCCTAGGGGAGCCTAAAGCCTAGGGCTGCCCTAGCCTGAAGGCTAGGGGAGCCCTAGCCTTAGCCTAGGGGAGCCTAAAGCCTAGGGCTGCCCTAGCCTGAAGGCTAGGGGAGCCCTAGCCTTAGCCTAGGGGAGCCTAAAGCCTAGGGCTGCCCTAGCCTGAAGGCTAGGGGAGCCCTAGCCTTAGCCTAGGGGAGCCTAAAGCCTAGGGCTGCCCTAGCCTGAAGGCTAGGGGAGCCCTAGCCTTAGCCTAGGGGAGCCTAAAGCCTAGGGCTGCCCTAGCCTGAAGGCTAGGGGAGCCCTAGCCTTAGCCTAGGGGAGCCTAAAGCCTAGGGCTGCCCTAGCCTGAAGGCTAGGGGAGCCCTAGCCTTAGCCTAGGGGAGCCTAAAGCCTAGGGCTGCCCTAGCCTGAAGGCTAGGGGAGCCCTAGCCTTAGCCTAGGGGAGCCTAAAGCCTAGGGCTGCCCTAGCCTGAAGGCTAGGGGAGCCCTAGCCTTAGCCTAGGGGAGCCTAAAGCCTAGGGCTGCCCTAGCCTGAAGGCTAGGGGAGCCCTAGCCTTAGCCTAGGGGAGCCTAAAGCCTAGGGCTGCCCTAGCCTGAAGGCTAGGGGAGCCCTAGCCTTAGCCTAGGGGAGCCTAAAGCCTAGGGCTGCCCTAGCCTGAAGGCTAGGGGAGCCCTAGCCTGAAGGCTAGGGGAGTCCTAGCCTTAGCCTAGGGGAGCCTAAAGCCTAGGGCTGCCCTAGCCTGAAGGCTAGGGGAGCCCTAGCCTTAGCCTAGGGGAGCCTAAAGCCTAGGGCTGCCCTAGCCTGAAGGCTAGGGGATCCCTAGCCTTAGCCTAGGGGAGCCTAAAGCCTAGGGCTGCCCTAGCCTGAAGGCTAGGGGAGCCCTAGCCTTAGCCTAGGGGAGCCTAAAGCCTAGGGCTGCCCTAGCCTGAAGGCTAGTGGAGCCCTAGCCTTAGCCTAGGGGAGCCTAAAGCCTAGGGCTGCCCTAGCCTGAAGGCTAGGGGAGCCCTAGCCTTAGCCTAGGGGAGCCTAAATCCTAGGGCTGCCCTAGCCTGAAGGCTAGGGGAGCCCTAGCCTTAGCCTAGGGGAGTCTAAAGCCTAGGGCTGCCCTAGCCTGAAGGCTAGGGGAGCCCTAGCCTTAGCCTAGGGGAGCCCTAGCCTAAAGCCTAGGGCTGCCCTAGCCTGAAGGCTAGGGGAGCCCTAGCCTAAAGCCTAGGGGAGCCCTAGCCTGAAGGCTAGGGGAGCCCTAGCCTTAGCCTAGGGGGGCCCTAGCCTAAAGCCTAGGGCTGCCCTAGCCTGAAGGCTAGGGGAGCCCTAGCCTTAGCCTAGGGGAGCCCTAGCCTAAAGCCTAGGGCTGCCCTAGCCTGAAGGCTAGGGGAGCCCTAGCCTTAGCCTAGGGGAGCCCTAGCCTAAAGCCTAGGGCTGCCCTAGCCTGAAGGCTAGGGGAGCCCTAGCCTTAGCCTAGGGGAGCCCTAGCCTAAAGCCTAGGGCTGCCCTAGCCTGAAGGCTAGGGGAGCCCTAGCCTTAGCCTAGGGGAGCCCTAGCCTAAAGCCTAGGGCTGCCCTAGCCTGAAGGCTAGGGGAGCCCTAGCCTTAGCCTAGGGGAGCCCTAGCCTAAAGCCTAGGGCTGCCCTAGCCTGAAGGCTAGGGGAGCCCTAGCCTTAGCCTAGGGGAGCCCTAGCCTAAAGCCTAGGGCTGCCCTAGCCTGAAGGCTAGGGGAGCCCTAGCCTTAGCCTAGGGGAGCCCTAGCCTAAAGCCTAGGGCTGCCCTAGCCTGAAGGCTAGGGGAGCCCTAGCCTTAGCCTAGGGGAGCCCTAGCCTAAAGCCTAGGGCTGCCCTAGCCTGAAGGCTAGGGGAGCCCTAGCCTTAGCCTAGGGGAGCCCTAGCCTAAAGCCTAGGGCTGCCCTAGCCTGAAGGCTAGGGGAGCCCTAGCCTTAGCCTAGGGGAGCCCTAGCCTAAAGCCTAGGGCTGCCCTAGCCTGAAGGCTAGGGGAGCCCTAGCCTTAGCCTAGGGGAGCCCTAGCCTAAAGCCTAGGGCTGCCCTAGCCTGAAGGCTAGGGGAGCCCTAGCCTTAGCCTAGGGGAGCCCTAGCCTAAAGCCTAGGGCTGCCCTAGCCTGAAGGCTAGGGGAGCCCTAGCCTTAGCCTAGGGGAGCCCTAGCCTAAAGCCTAGGGCTGCCCTAGCCTGAAGGCTAGGGGAGCCCTAGCCTTAGCCTAGGGGAGCCCTAGCCTAAAGCCTAGGGCTGCCCTAGCCTGAAGGCTAGGGGAGCCCTAGCCTTAGCCTAGGGGAGCCCTAGCCTAAAGCCTAGGGCTGCCCTAGCCTGAAGGCTAGGGGAGCCCTAGCCTTAGCCTAGGGGAGCCCTAGCCAAAGCCTAGGGGTGCCCTAGCCTGAAGGCTAGGGGAGCCCTAGTCTTAGCCTAGGGGAGCCCTAGCCTAAAGCCTAGGGCTGCCCTAGCCTGAAGGCTAGGGGAGCCCTAGCCTTAGCCTAGGGGAGCCTAAAGCCTAGGGCTGCCCTAGCCTGAAGGCTAGGGGAGCCCTAGCCTTAGCCTAGGGGAGCCTAAAGCCTAGGGCTGCCCTTGCCTGAAGGCTAGGGGAGCCCTAGCCTTAGCCTAGGGGAGCCTAAAGCCTAGGGGTGCCCTAGCCTGAAGGCTAGGGGAGCCCTAGCCTTAGCCTAGGGGAGCCTAAAGCCTAGGGGTGCCCTAGCCTGAAGGCTAGGGGAGCCCTAGCCTTAGCCTAGGGGAGCCTAAAGCCTAGGGGTGCCCTAGCCTGAAGGCTAGGGGAGCCCTAGCCTTAGCCTAGGGGAGCCTAAAGCCTAGGGGTGCCCTAGCCTGAAGGCTAGGGGAGCCCTAGCCTTAGCCTAGGGGAGCCTAAAGCCTAGGGGTGCCCTAGCCTGAAGGCTAGGGGAGCCCTAGCCTTAGCCTAGGGGAGCCTAAAGCCTAGGGGTGCCCTAGCCTGAAGGCTAGGGGAGCCCTAGCCTTAGCCTAGGGGAGCCCTAGCCTGAAGCCTAGGGGTGCCCTAGCCTGAAGGCTAGGGGAGCCCTAGCCTTAGCCTAGGGGAGCCTAAAGCCTAGGGGTGCCCTAGCCTGAAGGCTAGGGGAGCCCTAGCCTTAGCCTAGGGGAGCCCTAGCCTAAAGCCTAGGGGTGCCCTAGCCTGAAGGCTAGGGGAGCCCTAGCCTTAGCCTAGGGGAGCCCTAGCCTAAAGCCTAGGGGTGCCCTAGCCTGAAGGCTAGGGGAGCCCTAGCCTTAGCCTAGGGGAGCCCTAGCCTAAAGCCTAGGGGTGCCCTAGCCTGAAGGCTAGGGGAGCCCTAGCCTTAGCCTAGGGAAGCCCTAGCCTAAAGCCTAGGGGTGCCCTAGCCTGAAGGCTAGGGGAGCCCTAGCCTTAGCCTAGGGGAGCCCTAGCCTAAAGCCTAGGGGTGCCCTAGCCTGAAGGCTAGGGGAGCCCTAGCCTTAGCCTAGGGGAGCCCTAGCCTAAAGCCTAGGGGTGCCCTAGCCTGAAGGCTAGGGGAGCCCTAGCCTTAGCCTAGGGGAGCCCTAGCCTAAAGCCTAGGGGTGCCCTAGCCTGAAGGCTAGGGGAGCCCTAGCCTTAGCCTAGGGGAGCCCTAGCCTTAGCCTAGGGGAGCCTAAAGCCTAGGGGTGCCCTAGCCTGAAGGCTAGGGGAGCCCTAGCCTTAGCCTAGGGGAGCCCTAGCCTTAGCCTAGGGGAGCCTAAAGCCTAGGGGTGCCCTAGCCTGAAGGCTAGGGGAGCCCTAGCCTTAGCCTAGGGGAGCCCTAGCCTTAGCCTAGGGGAGCCTAAAGCCTAGGGGTGCCCTAGCCTGAAGGCTAGGGGAGCCCTAGCCTTAGCCTAGGGGAGCCCTAGCCTTAGCCTAGGGGAGCCTAAAGCCTAGGGGTGCCCTAGCCTGAAGGCTAGGGGAGCCCTAGCCTTAGCCTAGGGGAGCCCTAGCCTTAGCCTAGGGGAGCCTAAAGCCTAGGGGTGCCCTAGCCTGAAGGCTAGGGGAGCCCTAGCCTTAGCCTAGGGGAGCCCTAGCCTTAGCCTAGGGGAGCCTAAAGCCTAGGGATGCCCTAGCCTGAAGGCTAGGGGAGCCCTAGCCTTAGCCTAGGGGAGCCCTAGCCTTAGCCTAGGGGAGCCTAAAGCCTAGGGGTGCCCTAGCCTGAAGGCTAGGGGAGCCCTAGACTTAGCCTAGGGGAGCCCTAGCCTTAGCCTAGGGGAGCCTAAAGCCTAGGGGTGCCCTAGCCTGAAGGCTAGGGGAGCCCTAGCCTTAGCCTAGGGGAGCCCTAGCCTTAGCCTAGGGGAGCCTAAAGCCTAGGGGTGCCCTAGCCTGAAGGCTAGGGGAGCCCTAGCCTTAGCCTAGGGGAGCCCTAGCCTTAGCCTAGGGGAGCCTAAAGCCTAGGGGTGCCCTAGCCTGAAGGCTAGGGGAGCCCTAGCCTTAGCCTAGGGGAGCCCTAGCCTTAGCCTAGGGGAGCCTAAAGCCTAGGGGTGCCCTAGCCTGAAGGCTAGGGGAGCCCTAGCCTTAGCCTAGGGGAGCCCTAGCCTTAGCCTAGGGGAGCCTAAAGCCTAGGGGTGCCCTAGCCTGAAGGCTAGGGGAGCCCTAGCCTTAGCCTAGGGGAGCCCTAGCCTTAGCCTAGGGGAGCCTAAAGCCTAGGGGTGCCCTAGCCTGAAGGCTAGGGGAGCCCTAGCCTTAGCCTAGGGGAGCCCTAGCCTTAGCCTAGGGGAGCCTAAAGCCTAGGGGTGCCCTAGCCTGAAGGCTAGGGGAGCCCTAGCCTTAGCCTAGGGGAGCCCTAGCCTTAGCCTAGGGGAGCCTAAAGCCTAGGGGTGCCCTAGCCTGAAGGCTAGGGGAGCCCTAGCCTTAGCCTAGGGGAGCCCTAGCCTTAGCCTAGGGGAGCCTAAAGCCTAGGGGTGCCCTAGCCTGAAGGCTAGGGGAGCCCTAGCCTTAGCCTAGGGGAGCCCTAGCCTTAGCCTAGGGGAGCCTAAAGCCTAGGGGTGCCCTAGCCTGAAGGCTAGGGGAGCCCTAGCCTTAGCCTAGGGGAGCCCTAGCCTTAGCCTAGGGGAGCCTAAAGCCTAGGGGTGCCCTAGCCTGAAGGCTAGGGGGGCCCTAGCCTTAGCCTAGGGGAGCCCTAGCCTTAGCCTAGGGGAGCCTAAAGCCTAGGGGTGCCCTAGCCTGAAGGCTAGGGGAGCCCTAGCCTTAGCCTAGGGGAGCCCTAGCCTTAGCCTAGGGGAGCCTAAAGCCTAGGGGTGCCCTAGCCTGAAGGCTAGGGGAGCCCTAGCCTTAGCCTAGGGGAGCCCTAGCCTTAGCCTAGGGGAGCCTAAAGCCTAGGGGTGCCCTAGCCTGAAGGCTAGGGGAGCCCTAGCCTTAGCCTAGGGGAGCCCTAGCCTTAGCCTAGGGGAGCCTAAAGCCTAGGGGTGCCCTAGCCTGAAGGCTAGGGGAGCCCTAGCCTTAGCCTAGGGGAGCCCTAGCCTTAGCCTAGGGGAGCCTAAAGCCTAGGGGTGCCCTAGCCTGAAGGCTAGGGGAGCCCTAGCCTTAGCCAAGGGGAGCCCTAGCCTTAGCCTAGGGGAGCCTAAAGCCTAGGGGAGCCCTAGCCTGAAGGCTAGGGGAGCCCTAGCCTTAGCCTAGGGGAGCCTAAAGCCTAGGGGTGCCCTAGCCTGAAGGCTAGGGGAGCCCTAGCCTTAGCCTAGGGGAGCCTAAAGCCTAGGGGTGCCCTAGCCTGAAGGCTAGGGGAGCCCTAGCCTTAGCCTAGGGGAGCCTAAAGCCTAGGGGTGCCCTAGCCTGAAGGCTAGGGGAGCCCTAGCCTTAGCCTAGGGGACCCTAAAGCCTAGGGCTGCCCTAGCCTGAAGGCTAGGGGAGCCCTAGCCTTAGCCTAGGGGAGCCTAAAGCCTAGGGCTGCCCTAGCCTGAAGGCTAGGGGAGCCCTAGCCTTAGCCTAGGGGAGCCTAAAGCCTAGGGCTGCCCTAGCCTGAAGGCTAGGGGAGCCCTAGCCTTAGCCTAGGGGAGCCTAAAGCCTAGGGCTGCCCTAGCCTGAAGGCTAGGGGAGCCCTAGCCTTAGCCTAGGGGAGCCTAAAGCCTAGGGCTGCCCTAGCCTGAAGGCTAGGGGAGCCCTAGCCTTAGCCTAGGGGAGCCTAAAGCCTAGGGCTGCCCTAGCCTGAAGGCTAGGGGAGCCCTAGCCTTAGCCTAGGGGAGCCTAAAGCCTAGGGCTGCCCTAGCCTGAAGGCTAGGGGAGCCCTAGCCTTAGCCTAGGGGAGCCTAAAGCCTAGGGCTGCCCTAGCCTGAAGGCTAGGGGAGCCCTAGCCTTAGCCTAGGGGAGCCTAAAGCCTAGGGCTGCCCTAGCCTGAAGGCTAGGGGAGCCCTAGCCTTAGCCTAGGGGAGCCTAAAGCCTAGGGCTGCCCTAGCCTGAAGGCTAGGGGAGCCCTAGCCTTAGCCTAGGGGAGCCTAAAGCCTAGGGCTGCCCTAGCCTGAAGGCTAGGGGAGCCCTAGCCTTAGCCTAGGGGAGCCTAAAGCCTAGGGCTGCCCTAGCCTGAAGGCTAGGGGAGCCCTAGCCTTAGCCTAGGGGATCCTAAAGCCTAGGGCTGCCCTAGCCTGAAGGCTAGGGGAGCCCTAGCCTTAGCCTAGGGGAGCCTAAAGCCTAGGGCTGCCCTAGCCTGAAGGCTAGGGGAGCCCTAGCCTTAGCCTAGGGGAGCCTAAAGCCTAGGGCTGCCCTAGCCTGAAGGCTAGGGGAGCCCTAGCCTTAGCCTAGGGGAGCCTAAAGCCTAGGGCTGCCCTAGCCTGAAGGCTCGGGGAGCCCTAGCCTTAGCCTAGGGGAGCCTAAAGCCTAGGGCTGCCCTAGCCTGAAGGCTAGGGGAGCCCTAGCCTTAGCCTAGGGGAGCCTAAAGCCTAGGGCTGCCCTAGCCTGAAGGCTAGGGGAGCCCTAGCCTTAGCCTAGGGGAGCCTAAAGCCTAGGGCTGCCCTAGCCTGAAGGCTAGGGGAGCCCTAGCCTTAGCCTAGGGGAGCCTAAAGCCTAGGGCTGCCCTAGCCTGAAGGCTAGGGGAGCCCTAGCCTTAGCCTAGGGGAGCCTAAAGCCTAGGGCTGCCCTAGCCTGAAGGCTAGGGGAGCCCTAGCCTGAAGGCTAGGGGAGCCCTAGCCTTAGCCTAGGGGAGCCTAAAGCCTAGGGCTGCCCTAGCCTGAAGGCTAGGGGAGCCCTAGCCTTAGCCTAGGGGAGCCTAAAGCCTAGGGCTGCCCTAGCCTGAAGGCTAGGGGATCCCTAGCCTTAGCCTAGGGGAGCCTAAAGCCTAGGGCTGCCCTAGCCTGAAGGCTAGGGGAGCCCTAGCCTTAGCCTAGGGGAGCCTAAAGCCTAGGGCTGCCCTAGCCTGAAGGCTAGTGGAGCCCTAGCCTTAGCCTAGGGGAGCCTAAAGCCTAGGGCTGCCCTAGCCTGAAGGCTAGGGGAGCCCTAGCCTTAGCCTAGGGGAGCCTAAAGCCTAGGGCTGCCCTAGCCTGAAGGCTAGGGGAGCCCTAGCCTTAGCCTAGGGGAGTCTAAAGCCTAGGGCTGCCCTAGCCTGAAGGCTAGGGGAGCCCTAGCCTTAGCCTAGGGGAGCCCTAGCCTAAAGCCTAGGGCTGCCCTAGCCTGAAGGCTAGGGGAGCCCTAGCCTAAAGCCTAGGGGAGCCCTAGCCTGAAGGCTAGGGGAGCCCTAGCCTTAGCCTAGGGGGGCCCTAGCCTAAAGCCTAGGGCTGCCCTAGCCTGAAGGCTAGGGGAGCCCTAGCCTTAGCCTAGGGGAGCCCTAGCCTAAAGCCTAGGGCTGCCCTAGCCTGAAGGCTAGGGGAGCCCTAGCCTTAGCCTAGGGGAGCCCTAGCCTAAAGCCTAGGGCTGCCCTAGCCTGAAGGCTAGGGGAGCCCTAGCCTTAGCCTAGGGGAGCCCTAGCCTAAAGCCTAGGGCTGCCCTAGCCTGAAGGCTAGGGGAGCCCTAGCCTTAGCCTAGGGGAGCCCTAGCCTAAAGCCTAGGGCTGCCCTAGCCTGAAGGCTAGGGGAGCCCTAGCCTTAGCCTAGGGGAGCCCTAGCCTAAAGCCTAGGGCTGCCCTAGCCTGAAGGCTAGGGGAGCCCTAGCCTTAGCCTAGGGGAGCCCTAGCCTAAAGCCTAGGGCTGCCCTAGCCTGAAGGCTAGGGGAGCCCTAGCCTTAGCCTAGGGGAGCCCTAGCCTAAAGCCTAGGGCTGCCCTAGCCTGAAGGCTAGGGGAGCCCTAGCCTTAGCCTAGGGGAGCCCTAGCCTAAAGCCTAGGGCTGCCCTAGCCTGAAGGCTAGGGGAGCCCTAGCCTTAGCCTAGGGGAGCCCTAGCCTAAAGCCTAGGGCTGCCCTAGCCTGAAGGCTAGGGGAGCCCTAGCCTTAGCCTAGGGGAGCCCTAGCCTAAAGCCTAGGGCTGCCCTAGCCTGAAGGCTAGGGGAGCCCTAGCCTTAGCCTAGGGGAGCCCTAGCCTAAAGCCTAGGGCTGCCCTAGCCTGAAGGCTAGGGGAGCCCTAGCCTTAGCCTAGGGGAGCCCTAGCCTAAAGCCTAGGGCTGCCCTAGCCTGAAGGCTAGGGGAGCCCTAGCCTTAGCCTAGGGGAGCCCTAGCCTAAAGCCTAGGGCTGCCCTAGCCTGAAGGCTAGGGGAGCCCTAGCCTTAGCCTAGGGGAGCCCTAGCCTAAAGCCTAGGGCTGCCCTAGCCTGAAGGCTAGGGGAGCCCTAGCCTTAGCCTAGGGGAGCCCTAGCCAAAGCCTAGGGGTGCCCTAGCCTGAAGGCTAGGGGAGCCCTAGTCTTAGCCTAGGGGAGCCCTAGCCTAAAGCCTAGGGCTGCCCTAGCCTGAAGGCTAGGGGAGCCCTAGCCTTAGCCTAGGGGAGCCTAAAGCCTAGGGCTGCCCTAGCCTGAAGGCTAGGGGAGCCCTAGCCTTAGCCTAGGGGAGCCTAAAGCCTAGGGCTGCCCTAGCCTGAAGGCTAGGGGAGCCCTAGCCTTAGCCTAGGGGAGCCTAAAGCCTAGGGGTGCCCTAGCCTGAAGGCTAGGGGAGCCCTAGCCTTAGCCTAGGGGAGCCTAAAGCCTAGGGGTGCCCTAGCCTGAAGGCTAGGGGAGCCCTAGCCTTAGCCTAGGGGAGCCTAAAGCCTAGGGGTGCCCTAGCCTGAAGGCTAGGGGAGCCCTAGCCTTAGCCTAGGGGAGCCTAAAGCCTAGGGGTGCCCTAGCCTGAAGGCTAGGGGAGCCCTAGCCTTAGCCTAGGGGAGCCTAAAGCCTAGGGGTGCCCTAGCCTGAAGGCTAGGGGAGCCCTAGCCTTAGCCTAGGGGAGCCTAAAGCCTAGGGGTGCCCTAGCCTGAAGGCTAGGGGAGCCCTAGCCTTAGCCTAGGGGAGCCTAAAGCCTAGGGGTGCCCTAGCCTGAAGGCTAGGGGAGCCCTAGCCTTAGCCTAGGGGAGCCTAAAGCCTAGGGGTGCCCTAGCCTGAAGGCTAGGGGAGCCCTAGCCTTAGCCTAGGGGAGCCTAAAGCCTAGGGGTGCCCTAGCCTGAAGGCTAGGGGAGCCCTAGCCTTAGCCTAGGGGAGCCTAAAGCCTAGGGGTGCCCTAGCCTGAAGGCTAGGGGAGCCCTAGCCTTAGCCTAGGGGAGCCTAAAGCCTAGGGGTGCCCTAGCCTGAAGGCTAGGGGAGCCCTAGCCTTAGCCTAGGGGAGCCTAAAGCCTAGGGGTGCCCTAGCCTGAAGGCTAGGGGAGCCCTAGCCTTAGCCTAGGGGAGCCTAAAGCCTAGGGGTGCCCTAGCCTGAAGGCTAGGGGAGCCCTAGCCTTAGCCTAGGGGAGCCTAAAGCCTAGGGGTGCCCTAGCCTGAAGGCTAGGGGAGCCCTAGCCTTAGCCTAGGGGAGCCTAAAGCCTAGGGGTGCCCTAGCCTGAAGGCTAGGGGAGCCCTAGCCTTAGCCTAGGGGAGCCTAAAGCCTAGGGGTGCCCTAGCCTGAAGGCTAGGGGAGCCCTAGCCTTAGCCTAGGGGAGCCTAAAGCCTAGGGGTGCCCTAGCCTGAAGGCTAGGGGAGCCCTAGCCTTAGCCTAGGGGAGCCTAAAGCCTAGGGGTGCCCTAGCCTGAAGGCTAGGGGAGCCCTAGCCTTAGCCTAGGGGAGCCTAAAGCCTAGGGGTGCCCTAGCCTGAAGGCTAGGGGAGCCCTAGCCTTAGCCTAGGGGAGCCTAAAGCCTAGGGGTGCCCTAGCCTGAAGGCTAGGGGAGCCCTAGCCTTAGCCTAGGGGAGCCTAAAGCCTAGGGGTGCCCTAGCCTGAAGGCTAGGGGAGCCCTAGCCTTAGCCTAGGGGAGCCTAAAGCCTAGGGGTGCCCTAGCCTGAAGGCTAGGGGAGCCCTAGCCTTAGCCTAGGGGAGCCTAAAGCCTAGGGGTGCCCTAGCCTGAAGGCTAGGGGAGCCCTAGCCTTAGCCTAGGGGAGCCTAAAGCCTAGGGGTGCCCTAGCCTGAAGGCTAGGGGAGCCCTAGCCTTAGCCTAGGGGAGCCTAAAGCCTAGGGGTGCCCTAGCCTGAAGGCTAGGGGAGCCCTAGCCTTAGCCTAGGGGAGCCTAAAGCCTAGGGGTGCCCTAGCCTGAAGGCTAGGGGAGCCCTAGCCTTAGCCTAGGGGAGCCTAAAGCCTAGGGGTGCCCTAGCCTGAAGGCTAGGGGAGCCCTAGCCTTAGCCTAGGGGAGCCTAAAGCCTAGGGCTGCCCTAGCCTGAAGGCTAGGGGAGCCCTAGCCTTAGCCTAGGGGAGCCTAAAGCCTAGGGCTGCCCTAGCCTGAAGGCTAGGGGAGCCCTAGCCTTAGCCTAGGGGAGCCTAAAGCCTAGGGCTGCCCTAGCCTGAAGGCTAGGGAGCCCTAGCCTTAGCCTAGGGGAGCCTAAAGCCTAGGGCTGCCCTAGCCTGAAGGCTAGGGGAGCCCTAGCCTTAGCCTAGGGGAGCCTAAAGCCTAGGGCTGCCCTAGCCTGAAGGCTAGGGGAGCCCTAGCCTTAGCCTAGGGGAGCCTAAAGCCTAGGGCTGCCCTAGCCTGAAGGCTAGGGGAGCCCTAGCCTTAGCCTAGGGGAGCCTAAAGCCTAGGGCTGCCCTAGCCTGAAGGCTAGGGGAGCCCTAGCCTTAGCCTAGGGGAGCCTAAATCCTAGGGCTGCCCTAGCCTGAAGGCTAGGGGAGCCCTAGCCTTAGCCTAGGGGAGCCTAAAGCCTAGGGCTGCCCTAGCCTGAAGGCTAGGGGAGCCCTAGCCTTAGCCTAGGGGAGCCTAAAGCCTAGGGCTGCCCTAGCCTGAAGGCTAGGGGAGCCCTAGCCTTAGCCTAGGGGAGCCTAAAGCCTAGGGCTGCCCTAGCCTGAAGGCTAGGGGAGCCCTAGCCTTAGCCTAGGGGAGCCTAAAGCCTAGGGCTGCCCTAGCCTGAAGGCTAGGGGAGCCCTAGCCTTAGCCTAGGGGAGCCTAAAGCCTAGGGCTGCCCTAGCCTGAAGGCTAGGGGAGCCCTAGCCTTAGCCTAGGGGAGCCTAAAGCCTAGGGCTGCCCTAGCCTGAAGGCTAGGGGAGCCCTAGCCTTAGCCTAGGGGAGCCTAAAGCCTAGGGCTGCCCTAGCCTGAAGGCTAGGGGAGCCCTAGCCTTAGCCTAGGGGAGCCT
Source organism: Tenrec ecaudatus (assembly GCF_050624435.1). Classification (NCBI taxonomy): domain Eukaryota; kingdom Metazoa; phylum Chordata; class Mammalia; order Afrosoricida; family Tenrecidae; genus Tenrec; species Tenrec ecaudatus. The sequence continues at coordinate 28,412 of NW_027458996.1, forward strand.
AAAGCCTAGGGCTGCCCTAGCCTGAAGGCTAGGGGAGCCCTAGCCTTAGCCTAGGGGAGCCTAAAGCCTAGGGCTGCCCTAGCCTGAAGGCTAGGGGAGCCCTAGCCTTAGCCTAGGGAGCCTAAAGCCTAGGGCTGCCCTAGCCTGAAGGCTAGGGGAGCCCTAGCCTTAGCCTAGGGGAGCCTAAAGCCTAGGGCTGCCCTAGCCTGAAGGCTAGGGGAGCCCTAGCCTTAGCCTAGGGGAGCCTAAAGCCTAGGGCTGCCCTAGCCTGAAGGCTAGGGGAGCCCTAGCCTTAGCCTAGGGGAGCCTAAAGCCTAGGGCTGCCCTAGCCTGAAGGCTAGGGGAGCCCTAGCCTTAGCCTAGGGGAGCCTAAAGCCTAGGGCTGCCCTAGCCTGAAGGCTAGGGGAGCCCTAGCCTTAGCCTAGGGGAGCCTAAAGCCTAGGGCTGCCCTAGCCTGAAGGCTAGGGGAGCCCTAGCCTGAAGGCTAGGGGAGCCCTAGCCTTAGCCTAGGGGAGCCTAAAGCCTAGGGCTGCCCTAGCCTGAAGGCTAGGGGAGCCCTAGCCTTAGCCTAGGGGAGCCTAAAGCCTAGGGCTGCCCTAGCCTGAAGGCTAGGGGATCCCTAGCCTTAGCCTAGGGGAGCCTAAAGCCTAGGGCTGCCCTAGCCTGAAGGCTAGGGGAGCCCTAGCCTTAGCCTAGGGGAGCCTAAAGCCTAGGGCTGCCCTAGCCTGAAGGCTAGTGGAGCCCTAGCCTTAGCCTAGGGGAGCCTAAAGCCTAGGGCTGCCCTAGCCTGAAGGCTAGGGGAGCCCTAGCCTTAGCCTAGGGGAGCCTAAATCCTAGGGCTGCCCTAGCCTGAAGGCTAGGGGAGCCCTAGCCTTAGCCTAGGGGAGTCCTAAAGCCTAGGGCTGCCCTAGCCTGAAGGCTAGGGGAGCCCTAGCCTTAGCCTAGGGGAGCCCTAGCCTAAAGCCTAGGGCTGCCCTAGCCTGAAGGCTAGGGGAGCCCTAGCCTAAAGCCTAGGGGAGCCCTAGCCTGAAGGCTAGGGGAGCCCTAGCCTTAGCCTAGGGGGGCCCTAGCCTAAAGCCTAGGGCTGCCCTAGCCTGAAGGCTAGGGGAGCCCTAGCCTTAGCCTAGGGGAGCCCTAGCCTAAAGCCTAGGGCTGCCCTAGCCTGAAGGCTAGGGGAGCCCTAGCCTTAGCCTAGGGGAGCCCTAGCCTAAAGCCTAGGGCTGCCCTAGCCTGAAGGCTAGGGGAGCCCTAGCCTTAGCCTAGGGGAGCCCTAGCCTAAAGCCTAGGGCTGCCCTAGCCTGAAGGCTAGGGGAGCCCTAGCCTTAGCCTAGGGGAGCCCTAGCCTAAAGCCTAGGGCTGCCCTAGCCTGAAGGCTAGGGGAGCCCTAGCCTTAGCCTAGGGGAGCCCTAGCCTAAAGCCTAGGGCTGCCCTAGCCTGAAGGCTAGGGGAGCCCTAGCCTTAGCCTAGGGGAGCCCTAGCCTAAAGCCTAGGGCTGCCCTAGCCTGAAGGCTAGGGGAGCCCTAGCCTTAGCCTAGGGGAGCCCTAGCCTAAAGCCTAGGGCTGCCCTAGCCTGAAGGCTAGGGGAGCCCTAGCCTTAGCCTAGGGGAGCCCTAGCCTAAAGCCTAGGGCTGCCCTAGCCTGAAGGCTAGGGGAGCCCTAGCCTTAGCCTAGGGGAGCCCTAGCCTAAAGCCTAGGGCTGCCCTAGCCTGAAGGCTAGGGGAGCCCTAGCCTTAGCCTAGGGGAGCCCTAGCCTAAAGCCTAGGGCTGCCCTAGCCTGAAGGCTAGGGGAGCCCTAGCCTTAGCCTAGGGGAGCCCTAGCCTAAAGCCTAGGGCTGCCCTAGCCTGAAGGCTAGGGGAGCCCTAGCCTTAGCCTAGGGGAGCCCTAGCCTAAAGCCTAGGGCTGCCCTAGCCTGAAGGCTAGGGGAGCCCTAGCCTTAGCCTAGGGGAGCCCTAGCCTAAAGCCTAGGGCTGCCCTAGCCTGAAGGCTAGGGGAGCCCTAGCCTTAGCCTAGGGGAGCCCTAGCCTAAAGCCTAGGGCTGCCCTAGCCTGAAGGCTAGGGGAGCCCTAGCCTTAGCCTAGGGGAGCCCTAGCCTAAAGCCTAGGGCTGCCCTAGCCTGAAGGCTAGGGGAGCCCTAGCCTTAGCCTAGGGGAGCCCTAGCCTAAAGCCTAGGGCTGCCCTAGCCTGAAGGCTAGGGGAGCCCTAGCCTTAGCCTAGGGGAGCCCTAGCCTAAAGCCTAGGGCTGCCCTAGCCTGAAGGCTAGGGGAGCCCTAGCCTTAGCCTAGGGGAGCCCTAGCCTAAAGCCTAGGGCTGCCCTAGCCTGAAGGCTAGGGGAGCCCTAGCCTTAGCCTAGGGGAGCCCTAGCCAAAGCCTAGGGGTGCCCTAGCCTGAAGGCTAGGGGAGCCCTAGTCTTAGCCTAGGGGAGCCCTAGCCTAAAGCCTAGGGCTGCCCTAGCCTGAAGGCTAGGGGAGCCCTAGCCTTAGCCTAGGGGAGCCTAAAGCCTAGGGCTGCCCTAGCCTGAAGGCTAGGGGAGCCCTAGCCTTAGCCTAGGGGAGCCTAAAGCCTAGGGCTGCCCTTGCCTGAAGGCTAGGGGAGCCCTAGCCTTAGCCTAGGGGAGCCTAAAGCCTAGGGGTGCCCTAGCCTGAAGGCTAGGGGAGCCCTAGCCTTAGCCTAGGGGAGCCTAAAGCCTAGGGGTGCCCTAGCCTGAAGGCTAGGGGAGCCCTAGCCTTAGCCTAGGGGAGCCTAAAGCCTAGGGGTGCCCTAGCCTGAAGGCTAGGGGAGCCCTAGCCTTAGCCTAGGGGAGCCTAAAGCCTAGGGGTGCCCTAGCCTGAAGGCTAGGGGAGCCCTAGCCTTAGCCTAGGGGAGCCTAAAGCCTAGGGGTGCCCTAGCCTGAAGGCTAGGGGAGCCCTAGCCTTAGCCTAGGGGAGCCTAAAGCCTAGGGGTGCCCTAGCCTGAAGGCTAGGGGAGCCCTAGCCTTAGCCTAGGGGAGCCTAAAGCCTAGGGGTGCCCTAGCCTGAAGGCTAGGGGAGCCCTAGCCTTAGCCTAGGGGAGCCTAAAGCCTAGGGGTGCCCTAGCCTGAAGGCTAGGGGAGCCCTAGCCTTAGCCTAGGGGAGCCTAAAGCCTAGGGGTGCCCTAGCCTGAAGGCTAGGGGAGCCCTAGCCTTAGCCTAGGGGAGCCTAAAGCCTAGGGGTGCCCTAGCCTGAAGGCTAGGGGAGCCCTAGCCTTAGCCTAGGGGAGCCTAAAGCCTAGGGGTGCCCTAGCCTGAAGGCTAGGGGAGCCCTAGCCTTAGCCTAGGGGAGCCTAAAGCCTAGGGGTGCCCTAGCCTGAAGGCTAGGGGAGCCCTAGCCTTAGCCTAGGGGAGCCTAAAGCCTAGGGGTGCCCTAGCCTGAAGGCTAGGGGAGCCCTAGCCTTAGCCTAGGGGAGCCTAAAGCCTAGGGGTGCCCTAGCCTGAAGGCTAGGGGAGCCCTAGCCTTAGCCTAGGGGAGCCTAAAGCCTAGGGGTGCCCTAGCCTGAAGGCTAGGGGAGCCCTAGCCTTAGCCTAGGGGAGCCTAAAGCCTAGGGGTGCCCTAGCCTGAAGGCTAGGGGAGCCCTAGCCTTAGCCTAGGGGAGCCTAAAGCCTAGGGGTGCCCTAGCCTGAAGGCTAGGGGAGCCCTAGCCTTAGCCTAGGGGAGCCTAAAGCCTAGGGGTGCCCTAGCCTGAAGGCTAGGGGAGCCCTAGCCTTAGCCTAGGGGAGCCTAAAGCCTAGGGGTGCCCTAGCCTGAAGGCTAGGGGAGCCCTAGCCTTAGCCTAGGGGAGCCTAAAGCCTAGGGGTGCCCTAGCCTGAAGGCTAGGGGAGCCCTAGCCTTAGCCTAGGGGAGCCTAAAGCCTAGGGGTGCCCTAGCCTGAAGGCTAGGGGAGCCCTAGCCTTAGCCTAGGGGAGCCTAAAGCCTAGGGGTGCCCTAGCCTGAAGGCTAGGGGAGCCCTAGCCTTAGCCTAGGGGAGCCTAAAGCCTAGGGGTGCCCTAGCCTGAAGGCTAGGGGAGCCCTAGCCTTAGCCTAGGGGAGCCTAAAGCCTAGGGGTGCCCTAGCCTGAAGGCTAGGGGAGCCCTAGCCTTAGCCTAGGGGAGCCTAAAGCCTAGGGGTGCCCTAGCCTGAAGGCTAGGGGAGCCCTAGCCTTAGCCTAGGGGAGCCTAAAGCCTAGGGCTGCCCTAGCCTGAAGGCTAGGGGAGCCCTAGCCTTAGCCTAGGGGAGCCTAAAGCCTAGGGCTGCCCTAGCCTGAAGGCTAGGGGAGCCCTAGCCTTAGCCTAGGGGAGCCTAAAGCCTAGGGCTGCCCTAGCCTGAAGGCTAGGGGAGCCCTAGCCTTAGCCTAGGGGAGCCTAAAGCCTAGGGCTGCCCTAGCCTGAAGGCTAGGGGAGCCCTAGCCTTAGCCTAGGGGAGCCTAAAGCCTAGGGCTGCCCTAGCCTGAAGGCTAGGGGAGCCCTAGCCTTAGCCTAGGGGAGCCTAAAGCCTAGGGCTGCCCTAGCCTGAAGGCTAGGGGAGCCCTAGCCTTAGCCTAGGGGAGCCTAAAGCCTAGGGCTGCCCTAGCCTGAAGGCTAGGGGAGCCCTAGCCTTAGCCTAGGGGAGCCTAAAGCCTAGGGCTGCCCTAGCCTGAAGGCTAGGGGAGCCCTAGCCTTAGCCTAGGGGAGCCTAAAGCCTAGGGCTGCCCTAGCCTGAAGGCTAGGGGAGCCCTAGCCTTAGCCTAGGGGAGCCTAAAGCCTAGGGCTGCCCTAGCCTGAAGGCTAGGGGAGCCCTAGCCTTAGCCTAGGGGAGCCTAAAGCCTAGGGCTGCCCTAGCCTGAAGGCTAGGGGAGCCCTAGCCTTAGCCTAGGGGAGCCTAAAGCCTAGGGCTGCCCTAGCCTGAAGGCTAGGGGAGCCCTAGCCTTAGCCTAGGGGAGCCTAAAGCCTAGGGCTGCCCTAGCCTGAAGGCTAGGGGAGCCCTAGCCTTAGCCTAGGGGAGCCTAAAGCCTAGGGCTGCCCTAGCCTGAAGGCTAGGGGAGCCCTAGCCTTAGCCTAGGGGAGCCTAAAGCCTAGGGCTGCCCTAGCCTGAAGGCTAGGGGAGCCCTAGCCTTAGCCTAGGGGAGCCTAAAGCCTAGGGCTGCCCTAGCCTGAAGGCTAGGGGAGCCCTAGCCTTAGCCTAGGGGAGCCTAAAGCCTAGGGCTGCCCTAGCCTGAAGGCTAGGGGAGCCCTAGCCTTAGCCTAGGGGAGCCTAAAGCCTAGGGCTGCCCTAGCCTGAAGGCTAGGGGAGCCCTAGCCTTAGCCTAGGGGAGCCTAAAGCCTAGGGCTGCCCTAGCCTGAAGGCTAGGGGAGCCCTAGCCTTAGCCTAGGGGAGCCTAAAGCCTAGGGCTGCCCTAGCCTGAAGGCTAGGGGAGCCCTAGCCTTAGCCTAGGGGAGCCTAAAGCCTAGGGCTGCCCTAGCCTGAAGGCTAGGGGAGCCCTAGCCTTAGCCTAGGGGAGCCTAAAGCCTAGGGCTGCCCTAGCCTGAAGGCTAGGGGAGCCCTAGCCTTAGCCTAGGGGAGCCTAAAGCCTAGGGCTGCCCTAGCCTGAAGGCTAGGGGAGCCCTAGCCTTAGCCTAGGGGAGCCTAAAGCCTAGGGCTGCCCTAGCCTGAAGGCTAGGGGAGCCCTAGCCTTAGCCTAGGGGAGCCTAAAGCCTAGGGCTGCCCTAGCCTGAAGGCTAGGGGAGCCCTAGCCTTAGCCTAGGGGAGCCTAAAGCCTAGGGCTGCCCTAGCCTGAAGGCTAGGGGAGCCCTAGCCTTAGCCTAGGGGAGCCTAAAGCCTAGGGCTGCCCTAGCCTGAAGGCTAGGGGAGCCCTAGCCTTAGCCTAGGGGAGCCTAAAGCCTAGGGCTGCCCTAGCCTGAAGGCTAGGGGAGCCCTAGCCTTAGCCTAGGGGAGCCTAAAGCCTAGGGCTGCCCTAGCCTGAAGGCTAGGGGAGCCCTAGCCTTAGCCTAGGGGAGCCTAAAGCCTAGGGCTGCCCTAGCCTGAAGGCTAGGGGAGCCCTAGCCTTAGCCTAGGGGAGCCTAAAGCCTAGGGCTGCCCTAGCCTGAAGGCTAGGGGAGCCCTAGCCTTAGCCTAGGGGAGCCTAAAGCCTAGGGCTGCCCTAGCCTGAAGGCTAGGGGAGCCCTAGCCTT
>NW_027458997.1:0-34441 GCF_050624435.1 Tenrec ecaudatus
GCCTTCAGGCTCGGGCACCCCTAGGCTTTAGGCTAGGGCTCCCTAGGCCACGGCTAGGGCTCCCTCGCCTTCAGGCTCGGGCACCCCTAGGCTTTAGGCTAGGGCTCCCTAGGCCACGGCTAGGGCTCCCCTCGCCTTCAGGCTCGGGCACCCCTAGGCTTTAGGCTAGGGCTCCCTAGGCTACGGCTAGGGCTCCCTCACCTTCAGGCTCGGGCACCCCTAGGCTTTAGGCTAGGGCTCCCCTAGGCTACGGCTAGGGCTCCCCTCGCCTTCAGGCTCGGGCACCCCTAGGCTTTAGGCTAGGGCTCCCCTAGGCTACGGCTAGGGCTCCCCTCGCCTTCAGGCTCGGGCACCCCTAGGCTTTAGGCTAGGGCTCCCCTAGGCTACGGCTAGGGCTCCCCTCGCCTTCAGGCTCGGGCACCCCTAGGCTTTAGGCTAGGGCTCCCCTAGGCTACGGCTAGGGCTCCCCTCGCCTTCAGGCTCGGGCACCCCTAGGCTTTAGGCTAGGGCTCCCCTAGGCTACGGCTAGGGCTCCCCTCGCCTTCAGGCTCGGGCACCCCTAGGCTTTAGGCTAGGGCTCCCCTAGGCTACGGCTAGGGCTCCCCTCGCCTTCAGGCTCGGGCACCCCTAGGCTTTAGGCTAGGGCTCCCCTAGGCTACGGCTAGGGCTCCCCTCGCCTTCAGGCTCGGGCACCCCTAGGCTTTAGGCTAGGGCTCCCCTAGGCTACGGCTAGGGCTCCCTCGCCTTCAGGCTCGGGCACCCCTAGGCTTTAGGCTAGGGCTCCCCTAGGCTACGGCTAGGGCTCCCCTCGCCTTCAGGCTCGGGCACCCCTAGGCTTTAGGCTAGGGCTCCCCTAGGCTACGGCTAGGGCTCCCCTCGCCTTCAGGCTCGGGCACCCCTAGGCTTTAGGCTAGGGCTCCCCTAGGCTACGGCTAGGGCTCCCCTCGCCTTCAGGCTCGGGCACCCCTAGGCTTTAGGCTAGGGCTCCCCTAGGCTACGGCTAGGGCTCCCCTCGCCTTCAGGCTCGGGCACCCCTAGGCTTTAGGCTAGGGCTCCCCTAGGCTACGGCTAGGGCTCCCCTCGCCTTCAGGCTCGGGCACCCCTAGGCTTTAGGCTAGGGCTCCCCTAGGCTACGGCTAGGGCTCCCCTCGCCTTCAGGCTCGGGCACCCTAGGCTTTAGGCTAGGGCTCCCCTAGGCTACGGCTAGGGCTCCCCTCGCCTTCAGGCTCGGGCACCCCTAGGCTTTAGGCTAGGGCTCCCCTAGGCTACGGCTAGGGCTCCCCTCGCCTTCAGGCTCGGGCACCCCTAGGCTTTAGGCTAGGGCTCCCCTAGGCTACGGCTAGGGCTCCCCTCGCCTTCAGGCTCGGGCACCCCTAGGCTTTAGGCTAGGGCTCCCCTAGGCTACGGCTAGGGCTCCCCTCGCCTTCAGGCTCGGGCACCCCTAGGCTTTAGGCTAGGGCTCCCCTAGGCTACGGCTAGGGCTCCCCTCGCCTTCAGGCTCGGGCACCCCTAGGCTTTAGGCTAGGGCTCCCCTAGGCTACGGCTAGGGCTCCCCTCGCCTTCAGGCTCGGGCACCCCTAGGCTTTAGGCTAGGGCTCCCCTAGGCTACGGCTAGGGCTCCCCTCGCCTTCAGGCTCGGGCACCCCTAGGCTTTAGGCTAGGGCTCCCCTAGGCTACGGCTAGGGCTCCCCTCGCCTTCAGGCTAGGGCACCCCTAGGCTTTAGGCTAGGGCTCCCCTAGGCTACGGCTAGGGCTCCCCTCGCCTTCAGGCTAGGGCACCCCTAGGCTTTAGGCTAGGGCTCCCCTAGGCTACGGCTAGGGCTCCCCTCGCCTTCAGGCTAGGGCACCCCTAGGCTTTAGGCTAGGGCTCCCCTAGGCTACGGCTAGGGCTCCCCTCGCCTTCAGGCTGGGGCACCCCTAGGCTTTAGGCTAGGGCTCCCCTAGGCTACGGCTAGGGCTCCCCTCGCCTTCAGGCTAGGGCACCCCTAGGCTTTAGGCTAGGGCTCCCCTAGGCTACGGCTAGGGCTCCCCTCGCCTTCAGGCTAGGGCACCCCTAGGCTTTAGGCTAGGGCTCCCCTAGGCTACGGCTAGGGCTCCCTCGCCTTCAGGCTAGGGCACCCCTAGGCTTTAGGCTAGGGCTCCCCTAGGCTACGGCTAGGGCTCCCCTCGCCTTCAGGCTAGGGCACCCCTAGGCTTTAGGCTAGGGCTCCCCTAGGCTACGGCTAGGGCTCCCCTCGCCTTCAGGCTAGGGCACCCCTAGGCTTTAGGCTAGGGCTCCCTAGGCTACGGCTAGGGCTCCCCTCGCCTTCAGGCTAGGGCACCCCTAGGCTTTAGGCTAGGGCTCCCTAGGCTACGGCTAGGGCTCCCCTCGCCTTCAGGCTAGGGCACCCCTAGGCTTTAGGCTAGGGCTCCCCTAGCTACGGCTAGGGCTCCCCTCGCCTTCAGGCTAGGGCACCCCTAGGCTTTTGGCTAGGGCTCCCCTAGGCTACGGCTAGGGCTCCCCTCGCCTTCAGGCTAGGGCACCCCTAGGCTTTTGGCTAGGGCTCCCCTAGGCTACGGCTAGGGCTCCCCTCGCCTTCAGGCTAGGGCACCCCTAGGCTTTAGGCTAGGGCTCCCCTAGGCTACGGCTAGGGCTCCCCTCGCCTTCAGGCTAGGGCACCCCTAGGCTTTTGGCTAGGGCTCCCCTAGGCTACGGCTAGGGCTCCCCTCGCCTTCAGGCTAGGGCACCTCTAGGCTTTTGGCTAGGGCTCCCCTAGGCTACGGCTAGGGCTCCCCTCGCCTTCAGGCTAGGGCACCCCTAGGCTTTTGGCTAGGGCTCCCCTAGGCTACGGCTAGGGCTCCCCTCGCCTTCAGGCTAGGGCACCCCTAGGCTTTTGGCTAGGGCTCCCCTAGGCTACGGCTAGGGCTCCCCTCGCCTTCAGGCTAGGGCACCCCTAGGCTTTTGGCTAGGGCTCCCCTAGGCTACGGCTAGGGCTCCCCTCGCCTTCAGGCTAGGGCACCCCTAGGCTTTTGGCTAGGGCTCCCTAGGCTACGGCTAGGGCTCCCTCGCCTTCAGGCTAGGGCACCCCTAGGCTTTAGGCTAGGGCTCCCCTAGGCTACGGCTAGGGCTCCCCCTCGCCTTCAGGCTAGGGCACCCCTAGGCTTTAGGCTAGGGCTCCCCTAGGCTACGGCTAGGGCTCCCCTCGCCTTCAGGCTAGGGCACCCCTAGGCTTTAGGCTAGGGCTCCCCTAGGCTACGGCTAGGGCTCCCCTCGCCTTCAGGCTAGGGCACCCCTAGGCTTTAGGCTAGGGCTCCCCTAGGCTACGGCTAGGGCTCCCCTCGCCTTCAGGCTAGGGCACCCCTAGGCTTTAGGCTAGGGCTCCCCTAGGCTACGGCTAGGGCTCCCCTCGCCTTCAGGCTAGGGCACCCCTAGGCTTTAGGCTAGGGCTCCCCTAGGCTACGGCTAGGGCTCCCCTCGCCTTCAGGCTAGGGCACCCCTAGGCTTTAGGCTAGGGCTCCCCTAGGCTACGGCTAGGGCTCCCCTCGCCTTCAGGCTAGGGCACCCCTAGGCTTTAGGCTAGGGCTCCCCTAGGCTACGGCTAGGGCTCCCCTCGCCTTCAGGCTAGGGCACCCCTAGGCTTTAGGCTAGGGCTCCCCTAGGCTACGGCTAGGGCTCCCCTCGCCTTCAGGCTAGGGCACCCCTAGGCTTTAGGCTAGGGCTCCCCTAGGCTACGGCTAGGGCTCCCCTCGCCTTCAGGCTAGGGCACCCCTAGGCTTTAGGCTAGGGCTCCCCTAGGCTACGGCTAGGGCTCCCCTCGCCTTCAGGCTAGGGCACCCCTAGGCTTTAGGCTAGGGCTCCCCTAGGCTACGGCTAGGGCTCCCCTCGCCTTCAGGCTAGGGCACCCCTAGGCTTTAGGCTAGGGCTCCCCTAGGCTACGGCTAGGGCTCCCCTCGCCTTCAGGCTAGGGCACCCCTAGGCTTTAGGCTAGGGCTCCCCTAGGCTACGGCTAGGGCTCCCCTCGCCTTCAGGCTAGGGCACCCCTAGGCTTTAGGCTAGGGCTCCCCTAGGCTAAGGCTAGGGCTCCCCTCGCCTTCAGGCTAGGGCACCCCTAGGCTGTAGGCTAGGGCTCCCCTAGGCTAAGGCTAGGGCTCCCCTCGCCTTCAGGCTAGGGCACCCCTAGGCTTTAGGCTAGGGCTCCCCTAGGCTAAGGCTAGGGCTCCCCTCGCCTTCAGGCTAGGGCACCCCTAGGCTTTAGGCTAGGGCTCCCCTAGGCTAAGGCTAGGGCTCCCCTCGCCTTCAGGCTAGGGCACCCCTAGGCTGTAGGCTAGGGCTCCCCCAGGCTAAGGCTAGGGCTCCCCTCGCCTTCAGGCTAGGGCACCCCTAGGCTTTAGGCTAGGGCTCCCCCAGTAGGCTAAGGGGGGCTCCCCTCGCCTTCAGGCTAGGGCACCCCTAGGCTTTAGGCTAGGGCTCCCCCAGGCTAAGGCTAGGGCTCCCCTCGCCTTCAGGCTAGGGCACCCCTAGGCTTTAGGCTAGGGCTCCCCCAGGCTAAGGCTAGGGCTCCCCTCGCCTTCAGGCTAGGGCACCCCTAGGCTTTAGGCTAGGGCTCCCCCAGGCTAAGGCTAGGGCTCCCCTCGCCTTCAGGCTAGGGCACCCCTAGGCTTTAGGCTAGGGCTCCCCCAGGCTAAGGCTAGGGCTCCCTCGCCTTCAGGCTAGGGCACCCCTAGGCTTTAGGCTAGGGCTCCCCCAGGCTAAGGCTAGGGCTCCCCTCGCCTTCAGGCTAGGGCACCCCTAGGCTTTAGGCTAGGGCTCCCCCAGGCTAAGGCTAGGGCTCCCCTCGCCTTCAGGCTAGGGCACCCCTAGGCTTTAGGCTAGGGCTCCCCCAGGCTAAGGCTAGGGCTCCCCTCGCCTTCAGGCTAGGGCACCCCTAGGCTTTAGGCTAGGGCTCCCCAGGCTAAGGCTAGGGCTCCCCTCGCCTTCAGGCTAGGGGCACCCCTAGGCTTTAGGCTAGGGCTCCCCCAGGCTAAGGCTAGGGCTCCCCTCGCCTTCAGGCTAGGGGCACCCCTAGCTTTAGGCTAGGGCTCCCCCAGGCTAAGGCTAGGGCTCCCCTCGCCTTCAGGCTAGGGCACCCTAGGCTTTAGGCTAGGGCTCCCCCAGGCTAAGGCTAGGGCTCCCCTCGCCTTCAGGCTAGGGCACCCCTAGGCTTTAGGCTAGGGCTCCCCCAGGCTAAGGCTAGGGCTCCCCTCGCCTTCAGGCTAGGGCACCCCTAGGCTTTAGGCTAGGGCTCCCCAGGCTAAGGCTAGGGCTCCCCTCGCCTTCAGGCTAGGGCACCCCTAGGCTTTAGGCTAGGGCTCCCCCAGGCTAAGGCTAGGGCTCCCCTCGCCTTCAGGCTAGGGCACCCCTAGGCTTTAGGCTAGGGCTCCCCCAGGCTAAGGCTAGGGCTCCCCTCGCCTTCAGGCTAGGGCACCCCTAGGCTTTAGGCTAGGGCTCCCCCAGGCTAAGGCTAGGGCTCCCCTCGCCTTCAGGCTAGGGCACCCCTAGGCTTTAGGCTAGGGCTCCCCCAGGCTAAGGCTAGGGCTCCCCTCGCCTTCAGGCTAGGGCACCCCTAGGCTTTAGGCTAGGGCTCCCCCAGGCTAAGGCTAGGGCTCCCCTCGCCTTCAGGCTAGGGCACCCCTAGGCTTTAGGCTAGGGCTCCCCCAGGCTAAGGCTAGGGCTCCCCTCGCCTTCAGGCTAGGGCACCCCTAGGCTTTAGGCTAGGGCTCCCCCAGGCTAAGGCTAGGGCTCCCCTCGCCTTCAGGCTAGGGCACCCCTAGGCTTTAGGCTAGGGCTCCCCCAGGCTAAGGCTAGGGCTCCCCTCGCCTTCAGGCTAGGGCACCCCTAGGCTTTAGGCTAGGGCTCCCCCAGGCTAAGGCTAGGGCTCCCCTCGCCTTCAGGCTAGGGCACCCCTAGGCTTTAGGCTAGGGCTCCCCCAGGCTAAGGCTAGGGCTCCCCTCGCCTTCAGGCTAGGGCACCCCTAGGCTTTAGGCTAGGGCTCCCCCAGGCTAAGGCTAGGGCTCCCCTCGCCTTCAGGCTAGGGCACCCCTAGGCTTTAGGCTAGGGCTCCCCCAGGCTAAGGCTAGGGCTCCCCTCGCCTTCAGGCTAGGGCACCCCTAGGCTTTAGGCTAGGGCTCCCCCAGGCTAAGGCTAGGGCTCCCCTCGCCTTCAGGCTAGGGCACCCCTAGGCTTTAGGCTAGGGCTCCCCCAGGCTAAGGCTAGGGCTCCCCTCGCCTTCAGGCTAGGGCACCCCTAGGCTTTAGGCTAGGGCTCCCCCAGGCTAAGGCTAGGGCTCCCCTCGCCTTCAGGCTAGGGCACCCCTAGGCTTTAGGCTAGGGCTCCCCCAGGCTAAGGCTAGGGCTCCCCTCGCCTTCAGGCTAGGGCACCCCTAGGCTTTAGGCTAGGGCTCCCCAGGCTAAGGCTAGGGCTCCCCTCGCCTTCAGGCTAGGGCACCCCTAGGCTTTAGGCTAGGGCTCCCCCAGGCTAAGGCTAGGGCTCCCTCGCCTTCAGGCTAGGGCACCCCTAGGCTTTAGGCTAGGGCTCCCCCAGGCTAAGGCTAGGGCTCCCCTCGCCTTCAGGCTAGGGCACCCCTAGGCTTTAGGCTAGGGCTCCCCCAGGCTAAGGCTAGGGCTCCCCTCGCCTTCAGGCTAGGGCACCCCTAGGCTTTAGGCTAGGGCTCCCCAGGCTAAGGCTAGGGCTCCCCTCGCCTTCAGGCTAGGGCACCCCTAGGCTTTAGGCTAGGGCTCCCCCAGGCTAAGGCTAGGGCTCCCCTCGCCTTCAGGCTAGGCACCCCTAGGCTTTAGGCTAGGGCTCCCCAGGCTAAGGCTAGGGCTCCCCTCGCCTTCAGGCTAGGGCACCCCTAGGCTTTAGGCTAGGGCTCCCCCAGGCTAAGGCTAGGGCTCCCCTCGCCTTCAGGCTAGGGCACCCCTAGGCTTTAGGCTAGGGCTCCCCCAGGCTAAGGCTAGGGCTCCCCTCGCCTTCAGGCTAGGGCACCCCTAGGCTTTAGGCTAGGGCTCCCCCAGGCTAAGGCTAGGGCTCCCCTCGCCTTCAGGCTAGGGCACCCCTAGGCTTTAGGCTAGGGCTCCCCCAGGCTAAGGCTAGGGCTCCCCTCGCCTTCAGGCTAGGGCACCCCTAGGCTTTAGGCTAGGGCTCCCCCAGGCTAAGGCTAGGGCTCCCCTCGCCTTCAGGCTAGGGCACCCCTAGGCTTTAGGCTAGGGCTCCCCCAGGCTAAGGCTAGGGCTCCCCTCGCCTTCAGGCTAGGGCACCCCTAGGCTTTAGGCTAGGGCTCCCCCAGGCTAAGGCTAGGGCTCCCCTCGCCTTCAGGCTAGGGCACCCCTAGGCTTTAGGCTAGGGCTCCCCCAGGCTAAGGCTAGGGCTCCCCTCGCCTTCAGGCTAGGGCACCCCTAGCTTTAGGCTAGGGCTCCCCCAGGCTAAGGCTAGGGCTCCCCTCGCCTTCAGGCTAGGGCACCCCTAGGCTTTAGGCTAGGGCTCCCCCAGGCTAAGGCTAGGGCTCCCCTCGCCTTCAGGCTAGGGCACCCCTAGGCTTTAGGCTAGGGCTCCCCAGGCTAAGGCTAGGGCTCCCCTCGCCTTCAGGCTAGGGCACCCCTAGGCTTTAGGCTAGGGCTCCCCAGGCTAAGGCTAGGGCTCCCCTCGCCTTCAGGCTAGGGCACCCCTAGGCTTTAGGCTAGGGCTCCCCCAGGCTAAGGCTAGGGCTCCCCTAGCCTTCAGGCTAGGGCACCCCTAGGCTTTAGGCTAGGGCTCCCCCAGGCTAAGGCTAGGGCTCCCCTCGCCTTCAGGCTAGGGCACCCCTAGGCTTTAGGCTAGGGCTCCCCCAGGCTAAGGCTAGGGCTCCCCTAGCCTTCAGGCTAGGGCACCCCTAGGCTTTAGGCTAGGGCTCCCCCAGGCTAAGGCTAGGGCTCCCCTAGCCTTCAGGCTAGGGCACCCCTAGGCTTTAGGCTAGGGCTCCCCCAGGCTAAGGCTAGGGCTCCCCTAGCCTTCAGGCTAGGGCACCCCTAGGCTTTAGGCTAGGGCTCCCCCAGGCTAAGGCTAGGCTCCCCTAGCCTTCAGGCTAGGGCACCCCTAGGCTTTAGGCTAGGCTCCCCCAGGCTAAGGCTAGGGCTCCCCTAGCCTTCAGGCTAGGGCACCCCTAGGCTTTAGGCTAGGGCTCCCCCAGGCTAAGGCTAGGGCTCCCCTAGCCTTCAGGCTAGGGCACCCCTAGGCTTTAGGCTAGGGCTCCCCCAGGCTAAGGCTAGGGCTCCCCTAGCCTTCAGGCTAGGGCACCCCTAGGCTTTAGGCTAGGGCTCCCCCAGGCTAAGGCTAGGGCTCCCCTAGCCTTCAGGCTAGGGCACCCCTAGGCTTTAGGCTAGGGCTCCCCCAGGCTAAGGCTAGGGCTCCCCTAGCCTTCAGGCTAGGGCACCCCTAGGCTTTAGGCTAGGGCTCCCCCAGGCTAAGGCTAGGGCTCCCCTAGCCTTCAGGCTAGGGCACCCCTAGGCTTTAGGCTAGGGCTCCCCTAGGCTAAGGCTAGGGCTCCCCTAGCCTTCAGGCTAGGGCACCCCTAGGCTTTAGGCTAGGGCTCCCCTAGGCTAAGGCTAGGGCTCCCCTAGCCTTCAGGCTAGGGCACCCCTAGGCTTTAGGCTAGGGCTCCCCTAGGCTAAGGCTAGGGCTCCTAGCCTTCAGGCCTTAGGCTTTGGTATGGCTGGCTCCCCTAGGCTAAGGCTAGGGCTCCCCTAGCCTTCAGGCTAGGGCACCCCAAGGCTTTAGGCTAGGGCTCCCCTAGGCTAAGGCTAGGGCTACCCTAGCCTTCAGGCTAGGGCACCCCAAGGCTTTAGGCTAGGGCTCCCCTAGGCTAAGGCTAGGGCTCCCCTAGCCTTCAGGCTAGGGCACCCCAAGGCTTTAGGCTAGGGCTCCCCTAGGCTAAGGCTAGGGCTCCCCTAGCCTTCAGGCTAGGGCACCCCTAGGCTTTAGGCTCCCCTAGGCTAAGGCTAGGCTCCCCTAGCCTTCAGGCTAGGGCACCCCTAGGCTTTAGGCTAGGGCTCCCCTAGGCTAAGGCTAGGGCTCCCCTAGCCTTCAGGCTAGGGCACCCCTAGGCTTTAGGCT
The DNA here is from genome assembly GCF_050624435.1 of Tenrec ecaudatus. Classification (NCBI taxonomy): domain Eukaryota; kingdom Metazoa; phylum Chordata; class Mammalia; order Afrosoricida; family Tenrecidae; genus Tenrec; species Tenrec ecaudatus. The sequence goes on from NW_027458997.1 coordinate 9,107, forward strand.
CCCTTAGGCTAAGGCTAGGGCTCCCCTAGCCTTCAGGCTAGGGCACCCCTAGGCTTTAGGCTAGGGCTCCCCTAGGCTAAGGCTAGGGCTCCCCTAGCCTTCAGGCTAGGGCACCCCTAGGCTTTAGGCTCCCCTAGGCTAAGGCTAGGGGCTCACCTAGCCTTCAGGCTAGGGCACCCCTAGGCTTTAGGCTAGGGCTCCCCTAGGCTAAGGCTAGGGCTCCCCTAGCCTTCAGGCTAGGGCACCCCTAGGCTTTAGGCTCCCCTAGGCTAAGGCTAGGGCTCCCCTAGCCTTCAGGCTAGGGCACCCCTAGGCTTTAGGCTAGGGCTCCCCTAGGCTAAGGCTAGGGCTCCCCTAGCCTTCAGGCTAGGGCACCCCTAGGCTTTAGGCTAGGGCTCCCCTAGGCTAAGGCTAGGGCTCCCCTAGCCTTCAGGCTAGGGCACCCCTAGGCTTTAGGCTCCCTAGGCTAAGGCTAGGGCTCCCCTAGCCTTCAGGCTAGGGCACCCCTAGGCTTTAGGCTAGGGCTCCCCTAGGCTAAGGCTAGGGCTCCCCTAGCCTTCAGGCTAGGGCACCCCTAGGCTTTAGGCTCCCCTAGGCTAAAGCTAGGGCTCCCCTAGCCTTCAGGCTAGGGCACCCCTAGGCTTTAGGCTAGGGCTCCCTAGGCTAAGGCTAGGGCTCCCCTAGCCTTCAGGCTAGGGCACCCCTAGGCTTTAGGCTCCCCTAGGCTAAGGCTAGGGCTCCCCTAGCCTTCAGGCTAGGGCACCCCTAGGCTTTAGGCTAGGGCTCCCCTAGGCTAAGGCTAGGGCTCCCCTAGCCTTCAGGCTAGGGCACCCCTAGGCTTTAGGCTCCCCTAGGCTAAGGCTAGGGCTCCCCTAGCCTTCAGGCTAGAGCACCCTAGGCTTTAGGCTAGGGCTCCCCCAGGCTAAGGCTAGGGCTCCCGTCGCCTTCAGGCTAGGGCACCCTAGGCTTTAGGCTAGGGCTCCCCCAGGCTAAGGCTAGGGCTCCCCTCGCCTTCAGGCTAGGGCACCCCTAGGCTTTAGGCTAGGGCTCCCCCAGGCTAAGGCTAGGGCTCCCCTCGCCTTCAGGCTAGGGCACCCCTAGGCTTTAGGCTAGGGCTCCCCCAGGCTAAGGCTAGGGCTCCCCTCGCCTTCAGGCTAGGGCACCCCTAGGCTTTAGGCTAGGGCTCCCCCAGGCTAAGGCTAGGGCTCCCCTCGCCTTCAGGCTAGGGCACCCTAGGCTTTAGGCTAGGGCTCCCCCAGGCTAAGGCTAGGGCTCCCCTCGCCTTCAGGCTAGGGCACCCCTAGGCTTTAGGCTAGGGCTCCCCAGGCTAAGGCTAGGGCTCCCCTCGCCTTCAGGCTAGGGCACCCCTAGGCTTTAGGCTAGGGCTCCCCCAGGCTAAGGCTAGGGCTCCCCTAGCCTTCAGGCTAGGGCACCCCTAGGCTTTAGGCTAGGGCTCCCCCAGGCTAAGGCTAGGGCTCCCCTCGCCTTCAGGCTAGGGCACCCCTAGGCTTTAGGCTAGGGCTCCCCCAGGCTAAGGCTAGGGCTCCCCTCGCCTTCAGGCTAGGGCACCCTAGGCTTTAGGCTAGGGCTCCCCAGGCTAAGGCTAGGGCTCCCCTCGCCTTCAGGCTAGGGCACCCCTAGGCTTTAGGCTAGGGCTCCCACAGGCTAAGGCTAGGGCTCCCCTCGCCTTCAGGCTAGGGCACCCCTAGGCTTTAGGCTCCCCCAGGCTAAGGCTAGGGCTCCCCTAGCCTTCAGGCTAGGGCACCCCTAGGCTTTAAGCTCCCCAGGCTAAGGCTAGGGCTCCCCTAGCCTTCAGGCTAGGGCACCCCTAGGCTTTAGGCTAGGGCTCCCCCAGGCTAAAGCTAGGGCTCCCCTCGCCTTCAGGCTAGGGCACCCCTAGGCTTTAGGCTCGGGCTCCCCCAGGCTAAGGCTAGGGCTCCCCTCGCCTTCAGGCTAGGGTACCCCTAGGCTTTAGGCTAGGGCTCCCCCAGGCTAAGGCTAGGGCTCCCCTAGCCTTCAGGCTAGGGCACCCCTAGGCTTTAGGCTAGGGCTCCCCCAGGCTAAGGCTAGGGCTCCCCTAGCCTTCAGGCTAGGGCACCCCTAGGCTTTAGGCTAGGGCTCCCCCAGGCTAAGGCTAGGGCTCCCCTAGCCTTCAGGCTAGGGCACCCCTAGGCTTTAGGCTTGGGCTCCCCCAGGCTAAGGCTAGGGCTCCCCTAGCCTTCAGGCTAGGGCACCACTAGGCTTTAGGCTAGGGCTCCCCCAGGCTAAGGCTAGGGCTCCCCTAGCCTTCAGGCTAGGGCACCCCTAGGCTTTAGGCTAGGGCTCCCCCAGGCTAAGGCTAGGGCTCCCCTAGCCTTCAGGCTAGGGCACCCCTAGGCTTTAGGCTAGGGCTCCCCCAGGCTAAGGCTAGGGCTCCCCTAGCCTTCAGGCTAGGGCACCCCTAGGCTTTAGGCTAGGGCTCCCCCAGGCTAAGGCTAGGGCTCCCCTAGCCTTCAGGCTAGGGCACCCCTAGGCTTTAGGCTAGGGCTCCCCCAGGCTAAGGCTAGGGCTCCCCTAGCCTTCAGGCTAGGGCACCCCTAGGCTTTAGTCTCCCCTAGGCTAAGGCTAGGGCTCCCCTAGCCTTCAGGCTAGGGCACCCCTAAGCTTTAGGCTAGGGCTCCCCTAGGCTAAGGCTAGGGCTCCACTAGCCTTCAGGCTAGGGCACCCCTAGGCTTTAGGCTAGGGCTCCCCTAGGCTAAGGCTAGGGCTCCCCTAGCCTTCAGGCTAGGGCACCCCTAGGCTTTAGGCTAGGGCTCCCCTAGGCTAAGGCTAGGGCTCCCCTAGCCTTCAGGCTAGGGCACCCCTAGGCTTTAGGCTAGGGCTCCCCTAGGCTAAGGCTAGGGCTCCCCTAGCCTTCAGGCTAGGGCACCCCTAGGCTTTAGGCTAGGGCTCCCCTAGGCTAAGGCTAGGGCTCCCCTAGCCTTCAGGCTAGGGCACCCTAGGCTTTAGGCTCCCCTAGGCTAAGGCTAGGGCTCCCCTAGCCTTCAGGCTAGGGCACCCCTAGGCTTTAGGCTAGGGCTCCCCTAGGCTAAGGCTAGGGCTCCCCTAGCCTTCAGGCTAGGGCACCCCTAGGCTTTAGGCTCCCCTAGGCTAAAGCTAGGGCTCCCCTAGCCTTCAGGCTAGGGCACCCCTAGGCTTTAGGCTAGGGCTCCCCTAGGCTAAGGCTAGGGCTCCCCTAGCCTTCAGGCTAGGGCACCCCTAGGCTTTAGGCTCCCCTAGGCTAAGGCTAGGGCTCCCCTAGCCTTCAGGCTAGGGCACCCCTAGGCTTTAGGCTAGGGCTCCCCTAGGCTAAGGCTAGGGCTCCCCTAGCCTTCAGGCTAGGGCACCCCTAGGCTTTAGGCTCCCCTAGGCTAAGGCTAGGGCTCCCCTAGCCTTCAGGCTAGAGCACCCCTAGGCTTTAGGCTAGGGCTCCCCCAGGCTAAGGCTAGGGCTCCCGTCGCCTTCAGGCTAGCGCACCCCTAGGCTTTAGGCTAGGGCTCCCCAGGCTAAGGCTAGGGCTCCCCTCGCCTTCAGGCTAGGGCACCCCTAGGCTTTAGGCTAGGGCTCCCCCAGGCTAAGGCTAGGGCTCCCCTCGCCTTCAGGCTAGGGCACCCCTAGGCTTTAGGCTAGGGCTCCCCAGGCTAAGGCTAGGGCTCCCCTCGCCTTCAGGCTAGGGCACCCCTAGGCTTTAGGCTAGGGCTCCCCCAGGCTAAGGCTAGGGCTCCCCTCGCCTTCAGGCTAGGGCACCCCTAGGCTTTAGGCTAGGGCTCCCCAGGCTAAGGCTAGGGCTCCCCTCGCCTTCAGGCTAGGGCACCCCTAGGCTTTAGGCTAGGGCTCCCCCAGGCTAAGGCTAGGGCTCCCCTCGCCTTCAGGCTAGGGCACCCCTAGGCTTTAGGCTAGGGCTCCCCCAGGCTAAGGCTAGGGCTCCCCTCGCCTTCAGGCTAGGGCACCCCTAGGCTTTAGGCTAGGGCTCCCCCAGGCTAAGGCTAGGGCTCCCCTCGCCTTCAGGCTAGGGCACCCCTAGGCTTTAGGCTAGGGCTCCCCCAGGCTAAGGCTAGGGCTCCCCTCGCCTTCAGGCTAGGGCACCCCTAGGCTTTAGGCTAGGGCTCCCCCAGGCTAAGGCTAGGGCTCCCCTCGCCTTCAGGCTAGGGCACCCCTAGGGTTTAGGCTAGGGCTCCCACAGGCTAAGGCTCGGGCTCCCCTCGCCTTCAGGCTAGGGCACCCCTAGGCTTTAGGCTCCCCCAGGCTAAGGCTAGGGCTCCCCTTGCCTTCAGGCTAGGGCACCCCTAGGCTTTAAGCTCCCCCAGGCTAAGGCTAGGGCTCCCCTAGCCTTCAGGCTAGGGCACCCCTAGGCTTTAAGCTCCCCCAGGCTAAGGCTAGGGCTCCCCTAGCCTTCAGGCTAGGGCACCCCTAGGCTTTAGGCTAGGGCTCCCCCAGGCTAAGGCTAGGGCTCCCCTAGCCTTCAGGCTAGGGCACCCCTAGGATTTAGGCTAGGGCTCCCCCAGGCTAAGGCTAGGGCTCCCCTAGCCTTCAGGCTAGGGCACCCCTAGGCTTTAGGCTAGGGCTCCCCCAGGCTAAGGCTAGGGCTCCCCTAGCCTTCAGGCTAGGGCACCCCTAGGCTTTAGTCTCCCCTAGGCTAAGGCTAGGGCTCCCCTAGCCTTCAGGCTAGGGCACCCCTAAGCTTTAGGCTAGGGCTCCCCTAGGCTAAGGCTAGGGCTCCACTAGCCTTCAGGCTAGGGCACCCCTAGGCTTTAGGCTAGGGCTCCCCTAGGCTAAGGCTAGGGCTCCCCTAGCCTTCAGGCTAGGGCACCCCTAGGCTTTAGGCTAGGGCTCCCCTAGGCTAAGGCTAGGGCTCCCCTAGCCTTCAGGCTAGGGCACCCCTAGGCTTTAGGCTAGGGCTCCCTAGGCTAAGGCTAGGGCTCCCCTAGCCTTCAGGCTAGGGCACCCCTAGGCTTTAGGCTAGGGCTCCCCTAGGCTAAGGCTAGGGCTCCCCTAGCCTTCAGGCTAGGGCACCCCTAGGCTTTAGGCTCCCCTAGGCTAAGGCTAGGGCTCCCCTAGCCTTCAGGCTAGGGCACCCCTAGGCTTTAGGCTAGGGCTCCCCTAGGCTAAGGCTAGGGCTCCCCTAGCCTTCAGGCTAGGGCACCCCTAGGCTTTAGGCTCCCCTAGGCTAAGGCTAGGGCTCCCCTAGCCTTCAGGCTAGGGCACCCCTAGGCTTTAGGCTAGGGCTCCCCTAGGCTAAGGCTAGGGCTCCCCTAGCCTTCAGGCTAGGGCACCCCTAGGCTTTAGGCTCCCCTAGGCTAAGGCTAGGGCTCCCCTAGCCTTCAGGCTAGGGCACCCCTAGGCTTTAGGCTAGGGCTCCCCTAGGCTAAGGCTAGGGCTCCCCTAGCCTTCAGGCTAGGGCACCCCTAGGCTTTAGGCTCCCCTAGGCTAAGGCTAGGGCTCCCCTAGCCTTCAGGCTAGGGCACCCCTAGGCTTTAGGCTAGGGCTCCCCTAGGCTAAGGCTAGGGCTCCCCTAGCCTTCAGGCTAGGGCACCCCTAGGCTTTAGGCTCCCCTAGGCTAAGGCTAGGGCTCCCCTAGCCTTCAGGCTAGGGCACCCCTAGGCTTTAGGCTAGGGCTCCCCTAGGCTAAGGTTAGGGCTCCCCTAGCCTTCAGGCTAGGGCACCCCTAGGCTTTAGGCTCCCCTAGGCTAAGGCTAGGGCTCCCCTAGCCTTCAGGCTAGGGCACCCCTAGGCTTTAGGCTAGGGCTCCCCTAGGCTAAGGCTAGGGCTCCCCTAGCCTTCAGGCTAGGGCACCCCTAGGCTTTAGGCTCCCCTAGGCTAAAGCTAGGGCTCCCCTAGCCTTCAGGCTAGGGCACCCCTAGGCTTTAGGCTAGGGCTCCCCTAGGCTAAGGCTAGGGCTCCCCTAGCCTTCAGACTAGGGCACCCCTAGGCTTTAGGCTCCCCTAGGCTAAGGCTAGGGCTCCCCTAGCCTTCAGGCTAGGGCACCCCTAGGCTTTAGGCTAGGGCTCCCCTAGGCTAAGGCTAGGGCTCCCCTAGCCTTCAGGCTAGGGCACCACTAGGCTTTAGGCTCCCCTAGGCTAAGGCTAGGGCTCCCCTAGCCTTCAGGCTAGAGCACCCCTAGGCTTTAGGCTAGGGCTCCCCTAGGCTAAGGCTAGGGCTCCCCTAGCCTTCAGGCTAGGGAACCCCTAGGCTTTAGGCTCCCCTAGGCTAAGGCTAGGGCTCCCCTAGCCTTCAGGCTAGGGCACCCCTAGGCTTTAGGCTATGGCTCCCCTAGGCTAAGGCTAGGGCTCCCCTAGCCTTCAGGCTAGGGCACCCCTAGGCTTTAGGCTCCCCTAGGCTAAGGCTAGGGCTCCCCTAGCCTTCAGGCTAGGGCACCCCTAGGCTTTAGGCTCCCCTAGGCTAAGGCTAGGGCTCCCCTAGCCTTCAGGCTAGGGCACCCCTAGGCTTTAGACTAGGGCTCCCCTAGTCTAAGGCTAGGGCTCCCCAAGCCTTCAGGCTAGGGCACCCCTAGGCTTTTGGCTCCCCTAGGCTAAGGCTAGGGCTCCCCAGCCTTCAGGCTAGGGCACCCCTAGGCTTTAGGCTAGGGCTCCCCTAGGCTAAGGCTAGGGCTCCCCTAGCCTTCAGGCTAGGGCACCCCTAGGCTTTAGGCTAGGGCTCCCCTAGGCTAAGGCTAGGGCTCCCCTAGCCTTCAGGCTAGGGCACCCCTAGGCTTTAGGCTCCCCTAGGCTAAGGCTAGGGCTCCCCTAGCCTTCAGGCTAGGGCACCCCTAGGCTTTAGGCTCCCCTAGGCTAAGGCTAGGGCTCCCCTAGCCTTCAGGCTAGGGCACCCCTAGGCTTTAGGCTCCCCTAGGCTAAGGCTAGGGCTCCCCTAGCCTTCAGGCTAGGGCACCCCTAGGCTTTAGGCTAGGGCTCCCCTAGGCTAAGGCTAGGGCTCCCCTAGCCTTCAGGCTAGGGCACCCCTAGGCTTTAGGCTAGGGCTCCCCTAGGCTAAGGCTAGGGCTCCCCTAGCCTTCAGGCTAGGGCACCCCTAGGCTTTAGGCTAGGGCTCCCCTAGGCTAAGGCTAGGGCTCCCCTAGCCTTCAGGCTAGGGCACCCCTAGGCTTTAGGCTCCCCTAGGCTAAGGCTAGGGCTCCCCTAGCCTTCAGGCTAGGGCACCCCTAGGCTTTAGGCTAGGGCTCCCCTAGGCTAAGGCTAGGGCTCCCCTAGCCTTCAGGCTAGGGCACCCCTAGGATTTAGGCTCCCCTAGGCTAAGGCTAGGGCTCCCCTAGCCTTCAGGCTAGGGCACCCCTAGGCTTTAGGCTAGGGCTCCCCTAGGCTAAGGCTAGGGCTCCCCTAGCCTTCAGGCTAGGGCACCCCTAGGCTTTAGGCTCCCCTAGGCTAAAGCTAGGGCTCCCCTAGCCTTCAGGCTAGGGCACCCCTAGGCTTTAGGCTAGGGCTCCCCTAGGCTAAGGCTAGGGCTCCCCTAGCCTTCAGGCTAGGGCACCCCTAGGCTTTAGGCTCCCCTAGGCTAAGGCTAGGGCTCCCCTAGCCTTCAGGCTAGGGCACCCCTAGGCTTTAGGCTAGGGCTCCCCTAGGCTAAGGCTAGGGCTCCCCTAGCCTTCAGGCTAGGGCACCCCTAGGCTTTAGGCTCCCCTAGGCTAAGGCTAGGGCTCCCCTAGCCTTCAGGCTAGAGCACCCCTAGGCTTTAGGCTAGGGCTCCCCCAGGCTAAGGCTAGGGCTCCCGTCGCCTTCAGGCTAGGGCACCCCTAGGCTTTAGGCTAGGGCTCCCCCAGGCTAAGGCTAGGGCTCCCCTCGCCTTCAGGCTAGGGCACCCCTAGGCTTTAGGCTAGGGCTCCCCCAGGCTAAGGCTAGGGCTCCCCTCGCCTTCAGGCTAGGGCACCCCTAGGCTTTAGGCTAGGGCTCCCCCAGGCTAAGGCTAGGGCTCCCCTCGCCTTCAGGCTAGGGCACCCCTAGGCTTTAGGCTAGGGCTCCCCCAGGCTAAGGCTAGGGCTCCCCTCGCCTTCAGGCTAGGGCACCCCTAGGCTTTAGGCTAGGGCTCCCCCAGGCTAAGGCTAGGGCTCCCCTCGCCTTCAGGCTAGGGCACCCCTAGGCTTTAGGCTAGGGCTCCCCCAGGCTAAGGCTAGGGCTCCCCTCGCCTTCAGGCTAGGGCACCCCTAGGCTTTAGGCTAGGGCTCCCCCAGGCTAAGGCTAGGGCTCCCCTCGCCTTCAGGCTAGGGCACCCCTAGGCTTTAGGCTAGGGCTCCCCCAGGCTAAGGCTAGGGCTCCCCTCGCCTTCAGGCTAGGGCACCCCTAGGCTTTAGGCTAGGGCTCCCACAGGCTAAGGCTAGGGCTCCCCTCGCCTTCAGGCTAGGGCACCCCTAGGCTTTAGGCTCCCCCAGGCTAAGGCTAGGGCTCCCCTAGCCTTCAGGCTAGGGCACCCCTAGGCTTTAAGCTCCCCCAGGCTAAGGCTAGGGCTCCCCTAGCCTTCAGGCTAGGGCACCCCTAGGCTTTAGGCTAGGGCTCCCCCAGGCTAAAGCTAGGGCTCCCCTCGCCTTCAGGCTAGGGCACCCCTAGGCTTTAGGCTCGGGCTCCCCCAGGCTAAGGCTAGGGCTCCCCTCGCCTTCAGGCTAGGGTACCCCTAGGCTTTAGGCTAGGGCTCCCCCAGGCTAAGGCTAGGGCTCCCCTAGCCTTCAGGCTAGGGCACCCCTAGGCTTTAGGCTAGGGCTCCCCCAGGCTAAGGCTAGGGCTCCCCTAGCCTTCAGGCTAGGGCACCCCTAGGCTTTAGGCTAGGGCTCCCCCAGGCTAAGGCTAGGGCTCCCCTAGCCTTCAGGCTAGGGCACCCCTAGGCTTTAGGCTTGGGCTCCCCCAGGCTAAGGCTAGGGCTCCCCTAGCCTTCAGGCTAGGGCACCCCTAGGCTTTAGGCTAGGGCTCCCCCAGGCTAAGGCTAGGGCTCCCCTAGCCTTCAGGCTAGGGCACCCCTAGGCTTTAGGCTAGGGCTCCCCCAGGCTAAGGCTAGGGCTCCCCTAGCCTTCAGGCTAGGGCACCCCTAGGCTTTAGGCTAGGGCTCCCCCAGGCTAAGGCTAGGGCTCCCCTAGCCTTCAGGCTAGGGCACCCCTAGGCTTTAGGCTAGGGCTCCCCCAGGCTAAGGCTAGGGCTCCCCTAGCCTTCAGGCTAGGGCACCCCTAGGCTTTAGGCTAGGGCTCCCCCAGGCTAAGGCTAGGGCTCCCCTAGCCTTCAGGCTAGGGCACCCCTAGGCTTTAGTCTCCCCTAGGCTAAGGCTAGGGCTCCCCTAGCCTTCAGGCTAGGGCACCCCTAAGCTTTAGGCTAGGGCTCCCCTAGGCTAAGGCTAGGGCTCCACTAGCCTTCAGGCTAGGGCACCCCTAGGCTTTAGGCTAGGGCTCCCCTAGGCTAAGGCTAGGGCTCCCCTAGCCTTCAGGCTAGGGCACCCCTAGGCTTTAGGCTAGGGCTCCCCTAGGCTAAGGCTAGGGCTCCCCTAGCCTTCAGGCTAGGGCACCCCTAGGCTTTAGGCTAGGGCTCCCCTAGGCTAAGGCTAGGGGTCCCCTAGCCTTCAGGCTAGGGCACCCCTAGGCTTTAGGCTCCCCTAGGCTAAGGCTAGGGCTCCCCTAGCCTTCAGGCTAGGGCACCCCTAGGCTTTAGGCTAGGGCTCCGCTAGGCTAAGGCTAGGGCTCCCCTAGCCTTCAGGCTAGGGCACCCCTAGGCTTTAGGCTCCCCTAGGCTAAGGCTAGGGCTCCCCTAGCCTTCAGGCTAGGGCACCCCTAGGCTTTAGGCTAGGGCTCCCCTAGGCTAAGGCTAGGGCTCCCCTAGCCTTCAGGCTAGGGCACCCCTAGGCTTTAGGCTCCCCTAGGCTAAAGCTAGGGCTCCCCTAGCCTTCAGGCTAGGGCACCCCTAGGCTTTAGGCTCCCCTAGGCTAAAGCTAGGGCTCCCCTAGCCTTCAGGCTAGGGCACCCCTAGGCTTTAGGCTAGGGCTCCCCTAGGCTAAGGCTAGGGCTCCCCTAGCCTTCAGGCTAGGGCACCCCTAGGCTTTAGGCTCCCCTAGGCTAAGGCTAGGGCTCCCCTAGCCTTCAGGCTAGGGCACCCCTAGGCTTTAGGCTAGGGCTCCCCTAGGCTAAGGCTAGGGCTCCCCTAGCCTTCAGGCTAGGGCACCCCTAGGCTTTAGGCTCCCCTAGGCTAAGGCTAGGGCTCCCCTAGCCTTCAGGCTAGAGCACCCCTAGGCTTTAGGCTAGGGCTCCCCCAGGCTAAGGCTAGGGCTCCCGTCGCCTTCAGGCTAGGGCACCCCTAGGCTTTAGGCTAGGGCTCCCCCAGGCTAAGGCTAGGGCTCCCCTCGCCTTCAGGCTAGGGCACCCCTAGGCTTTAGGCTAGGGCTCCCCCAGGCTAAGGCTAGGGCTCCCCTCGCCTTCAGGCTAGGGCACCCCTAGGCTTTAGGCTAGGGCTCCCCCAGGCTAAGGCTAGGGCTCCCCTCGCCTTCAGGCTAGGGCACCCCTAGGCTTTAGGCTAGGGCTCCCCCAGGCTAAGGCTAGGGCTCCCCTCGCCTTCAGGCTAGGGCACCCCTAGGCTTTAGGCTAGGGCTCCCCCAGGCTAAGGCTAGGGCTCCCCTCGCCTTCAGGCTAGGGCACCCCTAGGCTTTAGGCTAGGGCTCCCCCAGGCTAAGGCTAGGGCTCCCCTCGCCTTCAGGCTAGGGCACCCCTAGGCTTTAGGCTAGGGCTCCCCCAGGCTAAGGCTAGGGCTCCCCTCGCCTTCAGGCTAGGGCACCCCTAGGCTTTAGGCTAGGGCTCCCCCAGGGTAAGGCTAGGGCTCCCCTCGCCTTCAGGCTAGGGCACCCCTAGGCTTTAGGCTAGGGCTCCCCCAGGCTAAGGCTAGGGCTCCCCTCGCCTTCAGGCTAGGGCACCCCTAGGCTTTAGGCTAGGGCTCCCCCAGGCTAAGGCTAGGGCTCCCCTCGCCTTCAGGCTAGGGCACCCCTAGGCTTTAGGCTAGGGCTCCCACAGGCTAAGGCTCGGGCTCCCCTCGCCTTCAGGCTAGGGCACCCCTAGGCTTTAGGCTCCCCCAGGCTAAGGCTAGGGCTCCCCTTGCCTTCAGGCTAGGGCACCCCTAGGCTTTAAGCTCCCCCAGGCTAAGGCTAGGGCTCCCCTAGCCTTCAGGCTAGGGCACCCCTAGGCTTTAAGCTCCCCCAGGCTAAGGCTAGGGCTCCCCTAGCCTTCAGGCTAGGGCACCCCTAGGCTTTAGGCTAGGGCTCCCCCAGGCTAAGGCTAGGGCTCCCCTAGCCTTCAGGCTAGGGCACCCCTAGGATTTAGGCTAGGGCTCCCCCAGGCTAAGGCTAGGGCTCCCCTAGCCTTCAGGCTAGGGCACCCCTAGGCTTTAGGCTAGGGCTCCCCCAGGCTAAGGCTAGGGCTCCCCTAGCCTTCAGGCTAGGGCACCCCTAGGCTTTAGTCTCCCCTAGGCTAAGGCTAGGGCTCCCCTAGCCTTCAGGCTAGGGCACCCCTAAGCTTTAGGCTAGGGCTCCCCTAGGCTAAGGCTAGGGCTCCACTAGCCTTCAGGCTAGGGCACCCCTAGGCTTTAGGCTAGGGCTCCCCTAGGCTAAGGCTAGGGCTCCCCTAGCCTTCAGGCTAGGGCACCCCTAGGCTTTAGGCTAGGGCTCCCCTAGGCTAAGGCTAGGGCTCCCCTAGCCTTCAGGCTAGGGCACCCCTAGGCTTTAGGCTAGGGCTCCCCTAGGCTAAGGCTAGGGCTCCCCTAGCCTTCAGGCTAGGGCACCCCTAGGCTTTAGGCTAGGGCTCCCCTAGGCTAAGGCTAGGGCTCCCCTAGCCTTCAGGCTAGGGCACCCCTAGGCTTTAGGCTCCCCTAGGCTAAGGCTAGGGCTCCCCTAGCCTTCAGGCTAGGGCACCCCTAGGCTTTAGGCTAGGGCTCCCCTAGGCTAAGGCTAGGGCTCCCCTAGCCTTCAGGCTAGGGCACCCCTAGGCTTTAGGCTCCCCTAGGCTAAGGCTAGGGCTCCCCTAGCCTTCAGGCTAGGGCACCCCTAGGCTTTAGGCTAGGGCTCCCCTAGGCTAAGGCTAGGGCTCCCCTAGCCTTCAGGCTAGGGCACCCCTAGGCTTTAGGCTCCCCTAGGCTAAGGCTAGGGCTCCCCTAGCCTTCAGGCTAGGGCACCCCTAGGCTTTAGGCTAGGGCTCCCCTAGGCTAAGGCTAGGGCTCCCCTAGCCTTCAGGCTAGGGCACCCCTAGGCTTTAGGCTCCCCTAGGCTAAGGCTAGGGCTCCCCTAGCCTTCAGGCAAGGGCACCCCTAGGCTTTAGGCTAGGGCTCCCCTAGGCTAAGGCTAGGGCTCCCCTAGCCTTCAGGCTAGGGCACCCCTAGGCTTTAGGCTCCCCTAGGCTAAGGCTCGGGCTCCCCTAGCCTTCAGGCTAGGGCACCCCTAGGCTTTAGGCTAGGGCTCCCCTAGGCTAAGGCTAGGGCTCCCCTAGCCTTCAGGCTAGGGCACCCCTAGGCTTTAGGCTCCCCTAGGCTAAGGCTAGGGCTCCCCTAGCCTTCAGGCTAGGGCACCCCTAGGCTTTAGGCTAGGGCTCCCCTAGGCTAAGGCTAGGGCTCCCCTAGCCTTCAGGCTAGGGCACCCCTAGGCTTTAGGCTCCCCTAGGCTAAAGCTAGGGCTCCCCTAGCCTTCAGGCTAGGGCACCCCTAGGCTTTAGGCTAGGGCTCCCCTAGGCTAAGGCTAGGGCTCCCCTAGCCTTCAGACTAGGGCACCCCTAGGCTTTAGGCTCCCCTAGGCTAAGGCTAGGGCTCCCCTAGCCTTCAGGCTAGGGCACCCCTAGGCTTTAGGCTAGGGCTCCCCTAGGCTAAGGCTAGGGCTCCCCTAGCCTTCAGGCTAGGGCACCACTAGGCTTTAGGCTCCCCTAGGCTAAGGCTAGGGCTCCCCTAGCCTTCAGGCTAGAGCACCCCTAGGCTTTAGGCTAGGGCTCCCCTAGGCTAAGGCTAGGGCTCCCCTAGCCTTCAGGCTAGGGAACCCCTAGGCTTTAGGCTCCCCTAGGCTAAGGCTAGGGCTCCCCTAGCCTTCAGGCTAGGGCACCCCTAGGCTTTAGGCTATGGCTCCCCTAGGCTAAGGCTAGGGCTCCCCTAGCCTTCAGGCTAGGGCACCCCTAGGCTTTAGGCTCCCCTAGGCTAAGGCTAGGGCTCCCCTAGCCTTCAGGCTAGGGCACCCCTAGGCTTTAGGCTCCCCTAGGCTAAGGCTAGGGCTCCCCTAGCCTTCAGGCTAGGGCACCCCTAGGCTTTAGACTAGGGCTCCCCTAGTCTAAGGCTAGGGCTCCCCAAGCCTTCAGGCTAGGGCACCCCTAGGCTTTTGGCTCCCCTAGGCTAAGGCTAGGGCTCCCCAGCCTTCAGGCTAGGGCACCCCTAGGCTTTAGGCTAGGGCTCCCCTAGGCTAAGGCTAGGGCTCCCCTACCCTTCAGGCTAGGGCACCCCTAGGCTTTAGGCTAGGGCTCCCCTAGGCTAAGGCTAGGGCTCCCCTAGCCTTCAGGCTAGGGCACCCCTAGGCTTTAGGCTCCCCTAGGCTAAGGCTAGGGCTCCCCTAGCCTTCAGGCTAGGGCACCCCTAGGCTTTAGGCTCCCCTAGGCTAAGGCTAGGGCTCCCCTAGCCTTCAGGCTAGGGCACCCCTAGGCTTTAGGCTCCCCTAGGCTAAGGCTAGGGCTCCCCTAGCCTTCAGGCTAGGGCACCCCTAGGCTTTAGGCTCCCCTAGGCTAAGGCTAGGGCTCCCCTAGCCTTCAGGCTAGGGCACCCCTAGGCTTTAGGCTAGGGCTCCCCTAGGCTAAGGCTAGGGCTCCCCTAGCCTTCAGGCTAGGGCACCCCTAGGCTTTAGGCTAGGGCTCCCCTAGGCTAAGGCTAGGGCTCCCCTAGCCTTCAGGCTCCCCTAGGCTAAGGCTAGGGCTCCCCTAGCCTTCAGGCTAGGGCACCCCTAGGCTTTAGGCTAGGGCTCCCCTAGGCTAAGGCTAGGGCTCCCCTAGCCTTCAGGCTAGGGCACCCCTAGGCTTTAGGCTCCCCTAGGCTAAGGCTAGGGCTCCCCTAGCCTTCAGGCTAGGGCACCCCTAGGCTTTAGGCTAGGGCTCCCCTAGGCTAAGGCTAGGGCTCCCCTAGCCTTCAGGCTAGGGCACCCCTAGGCTTTAGGCTCCCCTAGGCTAAAGCTAGGGCTCCCCTAGCCTTCAGGCTAGGGCACCCCTAGGCTTTAGGCTAGGGCTCCCCTAGGCTAAGGCTAGGGCTCCCCTAGCCTTCAGGCTAGGGCACCCCTAGGCTTTAGGCTCCCCTAGGCTAAGGCTAGGGCTCCCCTAGCCTTCAGGCTAGGGCACCCCTAGGCTTTAGGCTAGGGCTCCCCTAGGCTAAGGCTAGGGCTCCCTAGCCTTCAGGCTAGGGCACCCCTAGGCTTTAGGCTCCCCTAGGCTAAGGCTAGGGCTCCCCTAGCCTTCAGGCTAGAGCACCCCTAGGCTTTAGGCTAGGGCTCCCCCAGGCTAAGGCTAGGGCTCCCGTCGCCTTCAGGCTAGGGCACCCCTAGGCTTTAGGCTAGGGCTCCCCCAGGCTAAGGCTAGGGCTCCCCTCGCCTTCAGGCTAGGGCACCCCTAGGCTTTAGGCTAGGGCTCCCCCAGGCTAAGGCTAGGGCTCCCCTCGCCTTCAGGCTAGGGCACCCCTAGGCTTTAGGCTAGGGCTCCCCCAGGCTAAGGCTAGGGCTCCCCTCGCCTTCAGGCTAGGGCACCCCTAGGCTTTAGGCTAGGGCTCCCCCAGGCTAAGGCTAGGGCTCCCCTCGCCTTCAGGCTAGGGCACCCCTAGGCTTTAGGCTAGGGCTCCCCCAGGCTAAGGCTAGGGCTCCCCTCGCCTTCAGGCTAGGGCACCCCTAGGCTTTAGGCTAGGGCTCCCCCAGGCTAAGGCTAGGGCTCCCCTCGCCTTCAGGCTAGGGCACCCCTAGGCTTTAGGCTAGGGCTCCCCCAGGCTAAGGCTAGGGCTCCCCTCGCCTTCAGGCTAGGGCACCCCTAGGCTTTAGGCTAGGGCTCCCCCAAGCTAAGGCTAGGGCTCCCCTCGCCTTCAGGCTAGGGCACCCCTAGGCTTTAGGCTAGGGCTCCCCCAGGCTAAGGCTAGGGCTCCCCTCGCCTTCAGGCTAGGGCACCCCTAGGCTTTAGGCTAGGGCTCCCCCAGGCTAAGGCTAGGGCTCCCCTCGCCTTCAGGCTAGGGCACCCCTAGGCTTTAGGCTAGGTCTCCCACAGGCTAAGGCTAGGGCTCCCCTCGCCTTCAGGCTAGGGCACCCCTAGGCTTTAGGCTCCCCCAGGCTAAGGCTAGGGCTCCCCTTGCCTTCAGGCTAGGGCACCCCTAGGCTTTAAGCTCCCCCAGGCTAAGGCTAGGGCTCCCCTAGCCTTCAGGCTAGGGCACCCCTAGGCTTTAGGCTAGGGCTCCCCCAGGCTAAAGCTAGGGCTCCCCTCGCCTTCAGGCTAGGGCACCCCTAGGCTTTAGGCTAGGGCTCCCCCAGGCTAAGGCTAGGGCTCCCCTCGCCTTCAGGCTAGGGCACCCCTAGGCTTTAGGCTAGGGCTCCCCCAGGCTAAGGCTAGGGCTCCCCTAGCCTTCAGGCTAGGGCACCCCTAGGCTTTAGGCTAGGGCTCCCCCAGGCTAAGGCTAGGGCTCCCCTAGCCTTCAGGCTAGGGCACCCCTAGGCTTTAGGCTAGGGCTCCCCCAGGCTAAGGCTAGGGCTCCCCTAGCCTTCAGGCTAGGGCACCCCTAGGCTTTAGGCTTGGGCTCCCCCAGGCTAAGGCTAGGGCTCCCCTAGCCTTCAGGCTAGGGCACCCCTAGGCTTTAGGCTAGGGCTCCCCCAGGCTAAGGCTAGGGCTCCCCTAGCCTTCAGGCTAGGGCACCCCTAGGCTTTAGGCTAGGGCTCCCCCAGGCTAAGGCTAGGGCTCCCCTAGCCTTCAGGCTAGGGCACCCCTAGGCTTTAGGCTAGGGCTCCCCCAGGCTAAGGCTAGGGCTCCCCTAGCCTTCAGGCTAGGGCACCCCTAGGCTTTAGGCTAGGGCTCCCCCAGGCTAAGGCTAGGGCTCCCCTAGCCTTCAGGCTAGGGCACCCCTAGGCTTTAGGCTAGGGCTCCCCCAGGCTAAGGCTAGGGCTCCCCTAGCCTTCAGGCTAGGGCACCCCTAGGCTTTAGGCTAGGGCTCCCCCAGGCTAAGGCTAGGGCTCCCCTAGCCTTCAGGCTAGGGCACCCCTAGGCTTTAGTCTCCCCTAGGCTAAGGCTAGGGCTCCCCTAGCCTTCAGGCTAGGGCACCCCTAAGCTTTAGGCTAGGGCTACCCTAGGCTAAGGCTAGGGCTCCACTAGCCTTCAGGCTAGGGCACCCCTAGGCTTTAGGCTAGGGCTCCCCTAGGCTAAGGCTAGGGCTCCCCTAGCCTTCAGGCTAGGGCACCCCTAGGCTTTAGGCTAGGGCTCCCCTAGGCTAAGGCTAGGGCTCCCCTAGCCTTCAGGCTAGGGCACCCCTAGGCTTTAGGCTAGGGCTCCCCTAGGCTAAGGCTAGGGCTCCCCTAGCCTTCAGGCTAGGGCACCCCTAGGCTTTAGGCTCCCCTAGGCTAAGGCTAGGGCTCCCCTAGCCTTCAGGCTAGGGCACCCCTAGGCTTTAGGCTAGGGCTCCCCTAGGCTAAGGCTAGGGCTCCCCTAGCCTTCAGGCTAGGGCACCCCTAGGCTTTAGGCACCCCTAGGCTAAGGCTAGGGCTCCCCTAGCCTTCAGGCTAGGGCACCCCTAGGCTTTAGGCTAGGGCTCCCCTAGGCTAAGGCTAGGGCTCCCCTAGCCTTCAGGCTAGGGCACCCCTAGGCTTTAGGCTCCCCTAGGCTAAGGCTAGGGCTCCCCTAGCCTTCAGGCTAGGGCACCCCTAGGCTTTAGGCTAGGGCTCCCCTAGGCTAAGGCTAGGACTCCCCTAGCCTTCAGGCTAGGGCACCCCTAGGCTTTAGGCTCCCCTAGGCTAAGGCTAGGGCTCCCCTAGCCTTCAGGCTAGGGCACCCCTAGGCTTTAGGCTAGGGCTCCCCTAGGCTAAGGCTAGGGCTCCCCTAGCCTTCAGGCTAGGGCACCCCTAGGCTTTAGGCTCCCCTAGGCTAAGGCTAGGGCTCCCCTAGCCTTCAGGCTAGGGCACCCCTAGGCTTTAGGCTAGGGCTCCCCTAGGCTAAGGCTAGGGCTCCCCTAGCCTTCAGGCTAGGGCACCCCTAGGCTTTAGGCTCCCCTAGGCTAAGGCTAGGGCTCCCCTAGCCTTCAGGCTAGGGCACCCCTAGGCTTTAGGCTAGGGCTCCCCTAGGCTAAGGCTAGGGCTCCCCTAGCCTTCAGGCTAGGGCACCCCTAGGCTTTAGGCTCCCCTAGGCTAAAGCTAGGGCTCCCCTAGCCTTCAGGCTAGGGCACCCCTAGGCTTTAGGCTAGGGCTCCCCTAGGCTAAGGCTAGGGCTCCCCTAGCCTTCAGACTAGGGCACCCCTAGGCTTTAGGCTCCCCTAGGCTAAGGCTAGGGCTCCCCTAGCCTTCAGGCTAGGGCACCCCTAGGCTTTAGGCTAGGGCTCCCCTAGGCTAAGGCTAGGGCTCCCCTAGCCTTCAGGCTAGGGCACCACTAGGCTTTAGGCTCCCCTAGGCTAAGGCTAGGGCTCCCCTAGCCTTCAGGCTAGAGCACCCCTAGGCTTTAGGCTAGGGCT
Source organism: Tenrec ecaudatus (assembly GCF_050624435.1). Taxonomy (NCBI): domain Eukaryota; kingdom Metazoa; phylum Chordata; class Mammalia; order Afrosoricida; family Tenrecidae; genus Tenrec; species Tenrec ecaudatus. The sequence continues at coordinate 26,782 of NW_027458997.1, forward strand.
CCCCTAGGCTAAGGCTAGGGCTCCCCTAGCCTTCAGGCTAGGGAACCCCTAGGCTTTAGGCTCCCCTAGGCTAAGGCTAGGGCTCCCCTAGCCTTCAGGCTAGGGCACCCCTAGGCTTTAGGCTATGGCTCCCCTAGGCTAAGGCTAGGGCTCCCCTAGCCTTCAGGCTAGGGCACCCCTACTCTTTAGTCTCCCCTAGGCTAAGGCTAGGGCTCCCCTAGCCTTCAGGCTAGGGCACCCCTAGGCTTTAGGCTCCCCTAGGCTAAGGCTAGGGCTCCCCTAGCCTTCAGGCTAGGGCACCCCTAGGCTTTAGACTAGGGCTCCCCTAGTCTAAGGCTAGGGCTCCCCAAGCCTTCAGGCTAGGGCACCCCCAGGCTTTAGGCTCCTCTAGGCTAAGGCTAGGGCTCCCCAGCCTTCAGGCTAGGGCACCCCTAGGCTTTAGGCTAGGGCTCCCCTAGGCTAAGGCTAGGGCTCCCCTAGCCTTCAGGCTAGGGCACCCCTAGGCTTTAGGCTAGGGCTCCCCTAGGCTAAGGCTAGGGCTCCCCTAGCCTTCAGGCTAGGGCACCCCTAGGCTTTAGGCTCCCCTAGGCTAAGGCTAGGGCTCCCCTAGCCTTCAGGCTAGGGCACCCCTAGGCTTTAGGCTCCCCTAGGCTAAGGCTAGGGCTCCCCTAGCCTTCAGGCTAGGGCACCCCTAGGCTTTAGGCTCCCCTAGGCTAAGGCTAGGGCTCCCCTAGCCTTCAGGCTAGGGCACCCCTAGGCTTTAGGCTCCCCTAGGCTAAGGCTAGGGCTCCCCTAGCCCTCAGGCTAGGGCACCCCTAGGCTTTAGGCTCCCCTAGGCTAAGGCTAGGGCTCCCCTAGCACTCAGGCTAGGGCACCCCGAGGCTTTAGGCTCCCCTAGGCTAAGGCTAGGGCTCCCCTAGCCCTCAGGCTAGGGCACCCCTAGGCTTTAGGCTCCCCTAGGCTAAGGCTAGGGCTCCCCTAGCCCTCAGGCTAGGGCACCCCTAGGCTTTAGGCTCCCCTAGGCTAAGGCTAGGGCTCCCCTAGCCCTCAGGCTAGGGCACCCCTAGGCTTTAGGCTAGGGCTCCCCCAGGCTAAGGCTAGGGCTCCCCTAGCCCTCAGGCTAGGGCACCCCTAGGCTTTAGGCTAGGGCTCCCCCAGGCTAAGGCTAGGGCTCCCCTAGCCCTCAGGCTAGGGCACCCCTAGGCTTTAGGCTAGGGCTCCCCCAGGCTAAGGCTAGGGCTCCCCTAGCCCTCAGGCTAGGGCACCCCTAGGCTTTAGGCTAGGGCTCCCCCAGGCTAAGGCTAGGGCTCCCCTAGCCTTCAGGCTAGGGCACCCCTAGGCTTTAGGCTAGGGCTCCCCCAGGCTAAGGCTAGGGCTCCCCTAGCCTTCAGGCTAGGGCACCCCTAGGCTGTAGGCTCCCCCAGGCTAAGGCTAGGGCTCCCCTAGCCTTCAGGCTAGGGCACCCCTAGGCTTTAGGCTCCCCCAGGCTAAGGCTAGGGCTCCCCTAGCCTTCAGGCTAGGGCACCCCTAGGCTTTAGGCTCCCCCAGGCTAAGGCTAGGGCTCCCCTAGCCTTCAGGCTAGGGCACCCCTAGGCTTTAGTCTCCCCTAGGCTAAGGCTAGGGCTCCCCTAGCCTTCAGGCTAGGGCACCCCTAGGCTTTAGGCTCCCCCAGGCTAAGGCTAGGGCTCCCCTAGCCTTCAGGCTAGGGCACCCCTAGGCTTTAGGCTCCCCCAGGCTAAGGCTAGGGCTCCCCTAGCCTTCAGGCTAGGGCACCCCTAGGCTTTAGGCTCCCCCAGGCTAAGGCTAGGGCTCCCCTAGCCTTCAGGCTAGGGCACCCCTAGGCTTTAGGCTCCCCCAGGCTAAGGCTAGGGCTCCCCTAGCCTTCAGGCTAGGGCACCCCTAGGCTTTAGGCTAGGGCTCCCCCAGGCTAAGGCTAGGGCTCCCCTAGCCTTCAGGCTAGGGCACCCCTAGGCTTTAGGCTAGGGCTCCCCCAGGCTAAGGCTAGGGCTCCCCTCGCCTTCAGGCTAGGGCACCCCTAGGCTTTAGGCTAGGGCTCCCCCAGGCTAAGGCTAGGGCTCCCCTCGCCTTCAGGCTAGGGCACCCCTAGGCTTTAGGCTAGGGCTCCCCCAGGCTAAGGCTAGGGCTCCCCTCGCCTTCAGGCTAGGGCACCCCTAGGCTTTAGGCTAGGGCTCCCCCAGGCTAAGGCTAGGGCTCCCCTCGCCTTCAGGCTAGGGCACCCCTAGGCTTTAGGCTAGGGCTCCCCCAGGCTAAGGCTAGGGCTCCCCTCGCCTTCAGGCTAGGGCACCCCTAGGCTTTAGGCTAGGGCTCCCCCAGGCTAAGGCTAGGGCTCCCCTCGCCTTCAGGCTAGGGCACCCCTAGGCTTTAGGCTAGGGCTCCCCCAGGCTAAGGCTAGGGCTCCCCTCGCCTTCAGGCTAGGGCACCCCTAGGCTTTAGGCTAGGGCTCCCCCAGGCTAAGGCTAGGGCTCCCCTCGCCTTCAGGCTAGGGCACCCCTAGGCTTTAGGCTAGGGCTCCCCCAGGCTAAGGCTAGGGCTCCCCTCGCCTTCAGGCTAGGGCACCCCTAGGCTTTAGGCTAGGGCTCCCCCAGGCTAAGGCTAGGGCTCCCCTCGCCTTCAGGCTAGGGCACCCCTAGGCTTTAGGCTAGGGCTCCCCCAGGCTAAGGCTAGGGCTCCCCTCGCCTTCAGGCTAGGGCACCCCTAGGCTTTAGGCTAGGGCTCCCCCAGGCTAAGGCTAGGGCTCCCTCGCCTTCAGGCTAGGGCACCCCTAGGCTTTAGGCTAGGGCTCCCCCAGGCTAAGGCTAGGGCTCCCCTCGCCTTCAGGCTAGGGCACCCCTAGGCTTTAGGCTAGGGCTCCCCCAGGCTAAGGCTAGGGCTCCCCTCGCCTTCAGGCTAGGGCACCCCTAGGCTTTAGGCTAGGGCTCCCCCAGGCTAAGGCTAGGGCTCCCCTCGCCTTCAGGCTAGGGCACCCCTAGGCTTTAGGCTAGGGCTCCCCCAGGCTAAGGCTAGGGCTCCCCTCGCCTTCAGGCTAGGGCACCCCTAGGCTTTAGGCTAGGGCTCCCCCAGGCTAAGGCTAGGGCTCCCCTCGCCTTCAGGCTAGGGCACCCCTAGGCTTTAGGCTAGGGCTCCCCCAGGCTAAGGCTAGGGCTCCCCTCGCCTTCAGGCTAGGGCACCCCTAGGCTTTAGGCTAGGGCTCCCCCAGGCTAAGGCTAGGGCTCCCCTCGCCTTCAGGCTAGGGCACCCCTAGGCTTTAGGCTAGGGCTCCCCCAGGCTAAGGCTAGGGCTCCCCTCGCCTTCAGGCTAGGGCACCCCTAGGCTTTAGGCTAGGGCTCCCCCAGGCTAAGGCTAGGGCTCCCCTCGCCTTCAGGCTAGGGCACCCCTAGGCTTTAGGCTAGGGCTCCCCCAGGCTAAGGCTAGGGCTCCCCTCGCCTTCAGGCTAGGGCACCCCTAGGCTTTAGGCTAGGGCTCCCCCAGGCTAAGGCTAGGGCTCCCCTCGCCTTCAGGCTAGGGCACCCCTAGGCTTTAGGCTAGGGCTCCCCCAGGCTAAGGCTAGGGCTCCCCTCGCCTTCAGGCTAGGGCACCCCTAGGCTTTAGGCTAGGGCTCCCCCAGGCTAAGGCTAGGGCTCCCCTCGCCTTCAGGCTAGGGCACCCCTAGGCTTTAGGCTAGGGCTCCCCCAGGCTAAGGCTAGGGCTCCCCTAGCCTTCAGGCTAGGGCACCCCTAGGCTTTAGGCTAGGGCTCCCCCAGGCTAAGGCTAGGGCTCCCCTCGCCTTCAGGCTAGGGCACCCCTAGGCTTTAGGCTAGGGCTCCCCCAGGCTAAGGCTAGGGCTCCCCTCGCCTTCAGGCTAGGGCACCCCTAGGCTTTAGGCTAGGGCTCCCCCAGGCTAAGGCTAGGGCTCCCCTCGCCTTCAGGCTAGGGCACCCCTAGGCTTTAGGCTAGGGCTCCCCCAGGCTAAGGCTAGGGCTCCCCTCGCCTTCAGGCTAGGGCACCCCTAGGCTTTAGGCTAGGGCTCCCCCAGGCTAAGGCTAGGGCTCCCCTCGCCTTCAGGCTAGGGCACCCCTAGGCTTTAGGCTAGGGCTCCCCCAGGCTAAGGCTAGGGCTCCCCTCGCCTTCAGGCTAGGGCACCCCTAGGCTTTAGGCTAGGGCTCCCCCAGGCTAAGGCTAGGGCTCCCCTCGCCTTCAGGCTAGGGCACCCCTAGGCTTTAGGCTAGGGCTCCCCCAGGCTAAGGCTAGGGCTCCCCTCGCCTTCAGGCTAGGGCACCCCTAGGCTTTAGGCTAGGGCTCCCCCAGGCTAAGGCTAGGGCTCCCCTAGCCTTCAGGCTAGGGCACCCCTAGGCTTTAGGCTAGGGCTCCCCCAGGCTAAGGCTAGGGCTCCCCTAGCCTTCAGGCTAGGGCACCCCTAGGCTGTAGGCTCCCCCAGGCTAAGGCTAGGGCTCCCCTAGCCTTCAGGCTAGGGCACCCCTAGGCTTTAGGCTCCCCCAGGCTAAGGCTAGGGCTCCCCTAGCCTTCAGGCTAGGGCACCCCTAGGCTTTAGGCTCCCCCAGGCTAAGGCTAGGGCTCCCCTAGCCTTCAGGCTAGGGCACCCCTAGGCTTTAGGCTCCCCCAGGCTAAGGCTAGGGCTCCCCTAGCCTTCAGGCTAGGGCACCCCTAGGCTTTAGGCTCCCCCAGGCTAAGGCTAGGGCTCCCCTAGCCTTCAGGCTAGGGCACCCCTAGGCTTTAGGCTCCCCCAGGCTAAGGCTAGGGCTCCCCTAGCCTTCAGGCTAGGGCACCCCTAGGCTTTAGGCTCCCCCAGGCTAAGGCTAGGGCTCCCCTAGCCTTCAGGCTAGGGCACCCCTAGGCTTTAGGCTCCCCCAGGCTAAGGCTAGGGCTCCCCTAGCCTTCAGGCTAGGGCACCCCTAGGCTTTAGGCTAGGGCTCCCCCAGGCTAAGGCTAGGGCTCCCCTCGCCTTCAGGCTAGGGCACCCCTAGGCTTTAGGCTAGGGCTCCCCCAGGCTAAGGCTAGGGCTCCCCTCGCCTTCAGGCTAGGGCACCCCTAGGCTTTAGGCTAGGGCTCCCCCAGCTAAGGCTAGGGCTCCCCTCGCCTTCAGGCTAGGGCACCCCTAGGCTTTAGGCTAGGGCTCCCCCAGGCTAAGTCTAGGGCTCCCCTCGCCTTCAGGCTAGGGCACCCCTAGGCTTTAGGCTAGGGCTCCCCCAGGCTAAGGCTAGGGCTCCCCTCGCCTTCAGGCTAGGGCACCCCTAGGCTTTAGGCTAGGGCTCCCCAGGCTAAGGCTAGGGCTCCCCTCGCCTTCAGGCTAGGGCACCCCTAGGCTTTAGGCTAGGGCTCCCCCAGGCTAAGGCTAGGGCTCCCCTCGCCTTCAGGCTAGGGCACCCCTAGGCTTTAGGCTAGGGCTCCCCCAGGCTAAGGCTAGGGCTCCCCTCGCCTTCAGGCTAGGGCACCCCTAGGCTTAGGCTAGGGCTCCCCCAGGCTAAGGCTAGGGCTCCCCTCGCCTTCAGGCTAGGGCACCCCTAGGCTTTAGGCTAGGGCTCCCCCAGGCTAAGGCTAGGGCTCCCCTCGCCTTCAGGCTAGGGCACCCCTAGGCTTTAGGCTAGGGCTCCCCCAGGCTAAGGCTAGGGCTCCCCTCGCCTCAGGCTAGGGCACCCCTAGGCTTTAGGCTAGGGCTCCCCCAGGCTAAGGCTAGGGCTCCCCTCGCCTTCAGGCTAGGGCACCCCTAGGCTTTAGGCTAGGGCTCCCCCAGGCTAAGGCTAGGGCTCCCCTCGCCTTCAGGCTAGGGCACCCCTAGGCTTTAGGCTAGGGCTCCCCCAGGCTAAGGCTAGGGCTCCCCTCGCCTTCAGGCTAGGGCACCCCTAGGCTTTAGGCTAGGGCTCCCCCAGGCTAAGGCTAGGGCTCCCCTCGCCTTCAGGCTAGGGCACCCCTAGGCTTTAGGCTAGGGCTCCCCCAGGCTAAGGCTAGGGCTCCCCTCGCCTTCAGGCTAGGGCACCCCTAGGCTTTAGGCTAGGGCTCCCCCAGGCTAAGGCTAGGGCTCCCCTCGCCTTCAGGCTAGGGCACCCCTAGGCTTTAGGCTAGGGCTCCCCCAGGCTAAGGCTAGGGCTCCCCTCGCCTTCAGGCTAGGGCACCCCTAGGCTTTAGGCTAGGGCTCCCCCAGGCTAAGGCTAGGGCTCCCCTCGCCTTCAGGCTAGGGCACCCCTAGGCTTTAGGCTAGGGCTCCCCCAGGCTAAGGCTAGGGCTCCCCTCGCCTTCAGGCTAGGGCACCCCTAGGCTTTAGGCTAGGGCTCCCCCAGGCTAAGGCTAGGGCTCCCCTCGCCTTCAGGCTAGGGCACCCCTAGGCTTTAGGCTAGGGCTCCCCCAGGCTAAGGCTAGGGCTCCCCTCGCCTTCAGGCTAGGGCACCCCTAGGCTTTAGGCTAGGGCTCCCCCAGGCTAAGGCTAGGGCTCCCCTCGCCTTCAGGCTAGGGCACCCCTAGGCTTTAGGCTAGGGCTCCCCCAGGCTAAGGCTAGGGCTCCCCTCGCCTTCAGGCTAGGGCACCCCTAGGCTTTAGGCTAGGGCTCCCCCAGGCTAAGGCTAGGGCTCCCCTCGCCTTCAGGCTAGGGCACCCCTAGGCTTTAGGCTAGGGCTCCCCCAGGCTAAGGCTAGGGCTCCCCTCGCCTTCAGGCTAGGGCACCCCTAGGCTTTAGGCTAGGGCTCCCCCAGGCTAAGGCTAGGGCTCCCCTCGCCTTCAGGCTAGGGCACCCCTAGGCTTTATGCTAGGGCTCCCCCAGGCTAAGGCTAGGGCTCCCCTCGCCTTCAGGCTAGGGCACCCCTAGGCTTTAGGCTAGGGCTCCCCCAGGCTAAGGCTAGGGCTCCCCTCGCCTTCAGGCTAGGGCACCCCTAGGCTTTAGGCTAGGGCTCCCCCAGGCTAAGGCTAGGGCTCCCCTCGCCTTCAGGCTAGGGCACCCCTAGGCTTTAGGCTAGGGCTCCCCCAGGCTAAGGCTAGGGCTCCCCTCGCCTTCAGGCTAGGGCACCCCTAGGCTTTAGGCTAGGGCTCCCCCAGGCTCAGGCTAGGGCTCCCCTCGCCTTCAGGCTAGGGCACCCCTAGGCTTTAGGCTAGGGCTCCCCCAGGCTAAGGCTAGGGCTCCCCTCGCCTTCAGGCTAGGGCACCCCTAGGCTTTAGGCTCCCCCAGGCTAAGGCTAGGGCTCCCCTCGCCTTCAGGCTAGGGCACCCCTAGGCTTTAGGCTCCCCCAGGCTAAGGCTAGGGCTCCCCTAGCCTTCAGGCTAGGGCACCCCTAGGCTTTAGGCTAGGGCTCCCCCAGGCTAAGGCTAGGGCTCCCCTAGCCTTCAGGCTAGGGCACCCCTAGGCTTTAGGCTAGGGCTCCCCCAGGCTAAGGCTAGGGCTCCCCTAGCCTTCAGGCTAGGGCACCCCTAGGCTTTAGGCTAGGTCTCCCCCAGGCTAAGGCTAGGGCTCCCCTAGCCTTCAGGCTAGGGCACCCCTAGGCTTTAGGCTAGGGCTCCCCCAGGGTAAGGCTAGGGCTCCCCTAGCCTTCAGGCTAGGGCACCCCTAGGCTTTAGGCTAGGGCTACCCCAGGCTAAGGCTAGGGCTCCCCTAGCCTTCAGGCTAGGGCACCCCTAGGCTTTAGGCTAGGGCTCCCCCAGGCTAAGGCTAGGGCTCCCT